>NC_056744.1:1509068555-1509087780 GCF_019279795.1 Protopterus annectens
CCTAACCATACACTGTAGCTCAGACCAGCATCTTCTTCAGCTATGCAAAAAAAAAAAAAAAAAAAAAAACTACTCAAAAACCACTCTGTTGCAAAGGCGTGAAATAAACTGTTCCGACTTCTTCTTTCGGCTTTTTCCCGGTTAGGTGTCGCCACAACGGATCACCTGTCCGCTCATGATTAGCAGTGGAATTTTACGGTGTTGATTTGCCAGCACGGTGCCCAACCTTCCAGAGAAGGCACACACATGCACGCACTCCCACCTAGGGCCAATTTAGAGTGTCCAGCACAAACTGTTTAAAAAAAAAAACTTTAAAAAACACTACTCAAATCTTTGACTTGCTCTTGCACTGACCCAATTTAATCATCCTCCTTCCCTCCCTTCATCTATCAATCTCCCCTCCTTACAGTCTCTACCTTCTACTCTCTACCAACCTTTCTTCTCTAATCTTCTTGTCCCATAGGGCAGACCGTGCAATAATCTCTTCAGTCTTCAAGTTAACGTCAATTTTTTCCTAAACCTTTGGTATTATTCTGTACTTTTGACTATATATAGGATGAAACTCACTGTGCCTAATATAAGCACTGTATCCTATTTTTAATTTCTCCAAATCTTTGGAGTTTCTAATACCATGATGGGAATGTAACCCATTCCTAAGTCAAAGCATGATTAAAGTTCATGAATTTAGTATTGTTTCATTCTTTGATGTCAGCCAGAAGTGCTCTTTGTAGCACCCACAATGTGCCCAATAATGACTCCTTCTGCAATTTCTACAGAGTTACATGTATTGGTAACATATCTAACTATGACTGTAGATCGTTTTTATAACATGTGTTGCTCCTACTACTATTGTAATGATCTTGGTATCTTTCTTCCACATTGCTCTTGTTTCTGCCTACAAATCCTGATAGTTTATGACTTTGTGCCTCTCTGTACGCAGGACACTATGCTCACTGGGTGTGGCAATTTCAATGATCACGCATACCTTTCAACTGTACAGATTTTTGCAGAATGTCCAGATTATTGTCTCATATTTTTGATCTGTTTTAAATTAAAATGTAGTTTTTTTGCAAATCATTGAGGGTTGAAGTCAGAAAATAACGACAGATATTTGAGTTTCAGACTCAATACCCTTCAGAAAAATTCATGCTAATGTAAACCTATTATTGTATCAACTTTCAGAGTTTGTAAGGGCAATATTTAAAAAGTGTCCCTTTTTGCGGACCTTTGTCCCTCTATCATTTATTGCTTTGTCCACATTTCTTGCTCTAAGAGGTTAAGAGGCATGATGATTAGTGCTACTTTTCATAGTTTTATATGTGTTTACTAGGCTAGCAACCACAAGGCCTTTTTAAGCCTAGCCATGCATCACAAATCTCTGGCAAGTTCTGATACCCTTAAGTGTAAGCCTGGGCCTGGGAAATGAACCATCATAATTAGGACTGGACAAAATGCCCCCGTGGGCCATTCCAAGCCTAGCCAATTACCACATGTGGGAATCAAACCCTGCACCTTATGTCTATATGTTGAACACCTTAACCATTATGCCAACCTTCCACAGTCTTTTTTATCTTCTTTCCATGGACCACTATATATGGTTTTCTATCATCTATCTTTTGAATTGTTAATGGATGATCCCATGTGATGTAGACTTCATTATTTTCTGTGATGCTTTGTGGCTCACGTTTCCAGTGTTTTTCAGTCACTTCAGTACTATATTGTACGCACAATCGCCAGTGCAACAGTCTTGACACATTATGATGCCTTTCAGTATAGTGTCCTTCTGCCATTAGTATGTTGCAACCAGCAATGAGGTGTGTAACTGTTTTCAATTCTGTTTTACAAAATCTACATTTGTCTGTGTCTCACACATGTTCAATGTGTATGTAGCCCACTGTCTTGTGCCATGATGATTAACCTCTCATCTCTTGGTTTGAATTCACATCTCCTTAACCATTACTGTGTTCATGATCAACAGGAGGTTCTTCCAGAAATTTTCTATACTTGCAACTATATTGTTGCATTTTCAACATTTCTTGCCTTCTCATCTTGTCCTTCACCTTATATTCTTAATTTTGCTTTTTGGCACATTCTGTTGCTGCCTGCTTTTTATCTACTTGTGGTTTGATTTTCATTCCTGCTTAACACCGATAAGCTTCTGCTAGCCTAGCAGGGAAGTCACCTTAGATTTATTCTCCTCATGTTTCAAAACTTTCACTACATTTGGGTGGGTCTTGTGACATCAGCAGATATGTGTGGAGTCTCACAATTGCAGATCTATACATGTCATTAATTTCAAGGAGATCTATCCCTCCTTCGGAATGGGGAATATATCATCTTGGTATGCACTAATTTTTATAAATCATTTGATGAGCTGGAAGCATCCTTCTTGTTTTCCTATCCAATCTATACAAAAAGTTTTGGGGCCAGTCAATCACTCCAAAACTGTAAGTTAGGACAAGAAGAACAAATTGGTTTATAGCTTGGATTTTTGTTCCTAGATGTCAATGCTGTTTTCAGGATTAATTTAAGTCTTCTAAACTATCCCTTGGTAAGTTTTATTCACATTTGTTCATGTTTTATTTTTGCTCCTTCACCAATTCCCAACTCCCTCTTGCTCGAGTTCTTATATATCACATTCTTGCCCCAAACTGATGTTTTCCTGGTGTTGCAGTTTTCCTTCTTTAAAGTTTGCTTTTGCACATTTATCAAGACCAAATGACATTCTTATATGACCTGAAAAAGTTTTGATAGCTTGCAGTTATGCTTTCAGTTTCTCATCTGATGATACAGTTTTAAATCATTGACAAAGAGAAGATGAGAAGTCTTTACACTTTGTTGCTTTCTAGGACCCAAATTATAGCTATGGCCTAAGCTGTGAACTAGACAGCTTAATGGGTTAAGGGCAAGGCAGAATAGCAAAGGTGACAGAGAGTAACCCCGGAAAATCTCCTTTGAATTTCTATACCTGGAATAATAATTTCTCCTTTTATCATGGCTTAATTGTAAAGTGGTCTGCCACAATTTCATGGTCACTGTAATGTAGTCGATCAGTGCAGGGTGTATCTTATACATTTTTAAGCAATCTTTTATCCATGAATGTGGGAAGCTATCAAATGCTGTTTTGTAGTCAATCCATGCCATACTTAGATTCTTCCCTTTTTTACAGTTCTTTATTTAACAACAAATGTTCTTTTCTTTTATTATCCTTTTGTTTTATTGCCATATTTGAGTTTTCTTCTAAATGACTATAAACTCTGTCAGCATCAATTCCAGTGTATAGTTTATACATCGTTGGAAGGCAAGTTATCAGTCTATAATTTTTTAGGGTAGCTTGCAGGTTCACTCTTAAGTAGGAGCATTGTTTTCCTGTTAGCCAGGTCGGTGTCATTTCGGGGTGTGCATATAAATAGTTCTTACTCATGACTAAATCTTCATGCAAATATGTTAATACTTTTAACCAGAAGTTAGTTACTGCATCTGGGCCTGAGGTTTTCCAGTTAGAGGCTTTTCTTAACTTTGTTTCAATCTCTAGGGCTGTTACTTTATCCACGTTCATATCCTGTACCTTTAAACTTCTTATTCTTACTTATACTTCTTCTATCCATTTAGCATGTTTATTATATTCCACAGGATCTTCAAAGATACTTCACCAAAATGTTTCTGTTTCTTCTTTTTTAGGTGGTCTTTCAATTCCTTTAATCCTGGTTTCCAATTCTCTATAAAACATTTTGGGTCATCAATAAATTTCTTATTTTGTACTTTTAGAAGATGTGCAGATAAATATAAAGGAAGTTTTTCCACCTGTGCTGAGATTTTTAGTTTGCTATTTGCGATAGTGCATTATAGATTCTGATCTGTTCTAATACTGTGCATTACTTTTATCATTTCTATCTTTCTAAGTATTTTTGTTGATCTGCTCCTTCTTCTATACTCCTCTAACAGTGACACTTCTTGTTTTAATTGCTTTATAGTTTTCTCAATTCAATACTTCCATGATGGTATTCAATTTATCTCCTTCCTCTCCCTTTCTACCTCTGTTCTTGTGGCAGAACTTTATCAGTTATTAATGTAGCTGCACAGTAATATATCTTGTTTACTTCTGTTATATCGTATCAATCTCTATGGACAGTCCTAATTACTATGTTCATTTGTTTTATCAGACTTCTGACTTTTTGGGTTTTATTGACCTTCTGCAGTCTCTTTCTTTCATTGATCTCAGTATGTCTATCTATCGCTATTAAATCAAGCAGCTCTTCTCTTAGCTCATTCTCTTCTAAACTGAGGGCACATTTTTTGTTTTCCATTTCCTGCAGACATTTTATAGAGAGTTCTATTGCATCTTCCTGTGGCACATCCTCTTCAATTTCATCCTGTGCCATCCATTGCTCTGTCATTTGGGAATTGACTGGCTTATCACTCCTCAACATTGACTATGTCAGAGTTCCCACGTTTCCTGTTCCTTCCCTTGCTGTCTAGCTTCAAGTGAATGTTTATACTGGTCTCCTGTGAAAGGCTCCAAAATATCTTCATATGGCACCTGACTAATTGCGTCCCATTCCAATAGTTTCCCCTTAATTTGAAGGACCATTGCTATATCCTGTTGTGGTACTTTCCAAATAAGATTTTCTACGCTGAATCCTTCACTTCAGAGGTACTCCATAACCTGAGTTTCTATTTCTTTAACTTATCCATTACTAATCTCATTTTCTTCTTTTCCTCTTAGCCTTCTTATTTTTTTATATTGTAAAGTTTTCCATGTCCAGATTGCTTTGCTGTATTTCTCTTCAAATATCTTTAGTGCTGTTCTTTTTATATTGATTAGTTTTGCTTTCTCGTTTGCATAGATATTACACCATATTAAATCTATTTCTCTTTCTCATGTCCATATTTCTTCTTCATATGTCTCCTAATCTTCCTGTTTCTCCTTACTTTGGGGACTCATTCTATCAGACTGTGATGTAGCCTGTATTAAACCTTCTACATAAATCCTTCAGTCTGCAGGCCCTCCATAACTTCAACTTCCATTTTTTTTACTTCTACTTTACTAATCTTTTTTTGTACATTCCCTCTTTGTGATATTATTTTTTTTATTGTGAAGTGTTCTATGTCTAGATGCCTTTGCCTGTATTTCTTTTCAAATACCTTTGGGTCTACCTTCTTTATGTTGATTAATTTGGCTTTTGCCTTTGCATAAATGTTGCACCATATCAAATCTCTCTTTCTTTCTCATGTCCATATTTCTTTTTTGTACTTTTCAAAAATATCTATTTTTTTGTTTATATATTTGCACTTCCTCAGTTGCATCTTTTTCCAAATAGATCAAAGTTTCTTGGTCTATATACTGTTTTTCACAAATCTGTTATATTAATGACCATAAATTATTTTTGAAACTTCTGACAGTTTTTTCCTCTGGAAGTATTTTTCATTCCTCTTATTTCTCTCTTAATCTTTTTTTATATCTTGTGTCCGGAAATTCTGGGCTTTTTGAATAATAGTAACAATACATAATGTCTTTCTTATCCTCAATAGTCTACTCTATTGTCTTTATGGGTTTCCTTTGGCCAATCAGATTTTGTATTTTTGTGGAATGCTACTTCCTTCTACAACAGGAGAGCCATCCTCCCCCTGGGCCTGGCCTGGTCCCATTGTAGGAATGTTTCCGTATTTTGAGGATTCAGTCTACACCGTCATTTTTTCCAGTCCTGGCACCAGTGTGCCTACCAGGATTGGGCAGTTTATTATCCTTGGTCTTGTGCACCCAACTATTTTTTTTTTTTAATTTTTGACCTACTTCTGTCCATGATATATGCTACATAAATGCAGTCTATATATCAGTGTCATCTTGGTGAGATTTTGTGAAAAATAAGGTCCACCTTGTGAAGGTACTCACCAAGACTTGAGGTTGAATTCACTTTCAGCAATACTACTCTCCTTTGCTTGCTGAATTATCTCTCCATTAGGACCCCTATCCTTCCTATCACTGTAACTGTGAATATGTATAATGAGGATACCTTACATCTGTAGAATGATGCCTTAGATCTATGTACAACATGCAACTACAATGTCCTTTATGTTATACAGTATTTTATTATTTTTAATGTACTTATTGTACATGTTATAATCTGTATAAGATTCCTGTTTTATGTACGTGTTTCGATCTGTAGGAGACTACTGCTTTACTGCAATGTCACCATTTTTACAATTAACTGCATGTTATCTACCTTTTTGGAGCTTTTCTCCTCGGGTCTCTGAGGAAAATGGGCAACTGCCCAGCCAGACTAACCCAGTCAACAAATATCAAATAAATAAATATATACATGTAAGTGTGTGTGTGTGTGTGTGTGTGTGTGTGTGTGTGTGTGTGTGTGTGTGTACATACAAATATATACACTTATACACATGCGTGAGTGTGCGTGACAGCATGCATATGTGGGTGTCTTTAAATTTGTGTGTGTATACACATGTTGCAAGTATATATTGATATGTGTGTATGTTTATATATCTATGTATACATACTATCTGTGTATATATGTGGCGATGTATGTAATATTTATTTATTTATTTTACATTTGTTGACCGGGCTAGTCTAACTGGATACATGTCCATTTTCGGTAGAGGCCCGGGGAGAAAAGCTCCAAGACAGATATAAAATACAAAAAAGAAAGTTGCAACAATCCAAGTTAAAACAGTTGGTGATAATAAAATACTAGTACAGTACTCATCGTGAGCAAGACACAAATAGTAAAGTGTAATGTACAAGAGGTGTTATTTACATATATTTAAATTGCAATAACATGGTCATTTGGTTCCTAAAGGATAAGTCTATAAGGGTGAAGGGCATTCATTAGTGTAGAAGCAGAAAGTTAGTCAGGGTTAGTACTGGGGCATAACCAATGCATTTTGAGAAGTAGTTTTTATTTTGTTTAAAAAATGTTAGTGAAGACAGAGATACTAGTTCAGAGGGTAGAAGATTCCAGAGCTTTCCAACCGTATTAGAGAACAGAAAGTCTCCTGCAAAGTTATTGGATCTGCAAGTATTGATCAGCGGTTTGTTTGAGGATCGTAAATTCTTAAGATTCCTGTAAGAGGTAATGAGGCTAGCAAGTATTGGTGTGTTGGTGGGTTGATACATGATCTTATGGGCTATAGCAAGCTGATGAAATTGAAGCTGGTTAAGAAACTCTAGCCATCCTAATTGCTTTAGATTAAGACAGTGGTGAGTTCTTAAAGGAGAGCTAGTGGCAAATCTAGCAATATTATTATAGGACATTGCCAGTTTATTGAGACTGTTTTTAGAAAGGTTAGTGTATACAGGTGAAGCATAGAGTAGAGTGGAGATTAAGTGAATTCTGGCTATAGCGGTCCTGGCTACTGGAGTAAGAAAAGGTTTCATTCTATAGAGAGACCCCAATTTTTTGTTGACTGCACTCAATAATGGGTCTGATAAGGCAGGAGTACAGGGATGTTATGACCTCCTTGTTCCTGGATGATATATACACACACACACACACTCACATAATATAATGTATGTGTGTGTGCATTTATATTCCTTTATACGAATGTGTGTTTCTGTGTATGTGTCTTTGTATATATTTCTATGTGTGTGTGTGTGTGTGTGTGTGTGTGTGTGTGTGTGTGTGTGTGTGTGCATTTATATTCATATATCTAAGTGTTTCTTTGTGCGTGTATATATGTGTCTTTGTATATATTTCTGTGTGTATATGATATGCATATGTGTGTGTGTATGTATATATCTATCTATATATATATATATATATATATATATATATATATATATATATATATATAGGGTCTATATTAGAACATCGAAGTTTCAGAACTTCGAATGTTCTAATATCGACCCCCTATTAAGCGAAAACTGATAACATTGAAAATTTAGAACAGCAAATTTTTTCCTAGGGAAAAAATTTGCTGTTCCAAAACACATACACACAACACAAACACACCAAACAAACAGCAATCCACACACATACACCTAAAATCTTACATCTAACCCTACACTAAACTGTACATACACCACTATCTACCCACTTACCTTAACCCAAACCCTAACCCTAAGGTCCGTCACTATCGCACACACATCTCACCTGCGCCCTAACCCTAACTCACCTACCCCGCCCTAACCCTCACCACCACACACTCTCACACTTATCTAACCCACACCCTAACCCTAACTCACCTAACCCGCCCTAACCCTCATGTCCACACAATCACACACTTACCTGAACCTGACCCTTAACTTTCCACCACCGTGCTGAAAATAGCAAAGTGACAGGAGCGGACAACCGAATTCTTTCCCTAGGAAAGAATTTGGTTTTATGAAACTTCGCTATTTTCAGCTTTCGCTTATTAGGGGTCTATATTAAAACATTCGAAGTTCTGAAACTTCGATGTTCTAATATAGACCCTATATATGTATGTATGTATTTGTATGTGTCTGTTTGTGCATGTGTGTATATCTATAACTGTGTGCGTGCCTTTGTGTGTGTGTATATATCAGTTGTGAGAGACCTGGGCACCCAGGTTGATAGTGACCTGACTTTTGACCACCATGTTGCCTACATTGTACTGAAGGCTTTCTACATGGTCCACCTCATAAGTAAGGATATTTCATCCAGGAAAAAGGAGGTCATAACATCCCTGTACTCCTGCCTTATTAGACCCATTATCGAATACAATGCCCCCTTCGGCATGTACCTTGCCAAGCACATGCAGCATATATATATATATATATATATATATATATATATATGTGTGTGTGTGTGTGTGTGTGTGTATGTATGTATGTATCTATATGTATATATATATATATATATATATATATATATATATATATATATATATATACACACACACACATACCCGGCCCCTATTGAATGCCACATCAACAGCACAACCTATGGTGACAGATTTGGGTTCACAGATTGACAACAATCTCACATTCAACCCTTATGTAGTGGCAGTGATCAGAAGCCTTTTACTTGATTCATCTCATAGGTAAAAGGATTACATCCAGAAAAAAAGGAGGGTATCACTTCACTCTACTCCTCCCTCATTTGGCCAATAATTTAGTATAATGCCCCATTTGGTGTGTACCTCTCCAGATACCTGCACAAGCTGGAAAGGCCACAGAAGTACCTCACAAAGAAAACCCATGGCCTTCAACACCTGTCCTATGTGGACAGGCTCAAATCACTATCATTCTACTCGGTATCATACAGATTGGATAGAGGTGATCTGTGTTGCACCTACATGGCAATCTCAGACCCTGCCCTACTAGAGATGCTCCATATCCATAAGTGTAACTCCTCGGGCATTACCCACTCAAAGGCCTAAATCTAATATGCAACATTAACAAAACCTGCTTGGGAGACAAACACTGCCAGAGGCTGCCCCATCTCTGGAGTAGACTTCCCATACACGTCCAACAGAGTATGTCACTGACCCTCTTCAGGGCAACCCTGTTGAGTGGATGGGAAAGAACAAATTTGTCCCAGGGGTTCCACCTGTGTACCTCATTGACAGGGGTGACATGGGGTTAACTGAGGTTAGTTTTGGGGGATAAGCTCTTGGCTAGGCTTGTAAGGATCCCAGGGCCATTGGCCTAGTAACCTCCTATGATCCTATGTATGCATAATATGTATGTGTGTGTGTGTGTGTGTGTGTGTGTGTGTGTGTGTGTGTGTGTGTGTGTGTGTGTGTGTGTGTGTTTATATGTGTATATATATATATATATATATATATATATATATATATATATATATATATATATATATATATATATATATATGTGTGTGTGTGTGTGTTTCTGTATTTCTGTATATGTGTTCTCTCAGTTTAATTTCTCCGACTCTTGGGTTTCTAATATCATGTTGCACCCATTCCTAAGTCAAAGTATGATTAAAGCTCATGAAATTAGTATTGTTTCAGTCTTTGATGTTAGTCAGCAGTACACTTCACAGCACCTGCAATGTGCCAAGTATTCACTTCTCCTGCAATTCCTATGGAGTTACATTCATAATCAACATACATAAGTATGACTGTAATTTCTATCTTATATTTATATTTTTTATAAAACCCATTGCTCTTATTACTATTGGAACTATTGGGTGTCCTTATTTCTGCCTGTAAATTTTGGTATTTTATTACTTTGTGTCTCTCTGTAGGAAAGACTTACTGCTCATCTGTCCAGGTTGTCACAATGTGCAGATTTTTGCCTCATATTTTTGGTCTGTTCCTCATAAAATTTGCAGTTTTTTTTTTTTTTTTTGTGAAATCATTGAGAGAATTCTGTAAATAATGACATGCATTTTGAGTTTCAGACTTCATATCCTTCAGAAAATACATGATAACCCAAAACCTTTTATTCTAGCAACTTTCTAAGTTTATGAGCAATATTTAAAATGTGTCCCTATTTTGGGGCATTGTACCCCCGTTATTTTTGGCTTTGTCCACAGTTTTTGTGCTAAGGGCTTGAGAGCAATAACTAAAGACACTGTAGTTACTGGGTGTAGCAGTGTCAATGATACATGCTGCTGTTGTCTTCTTTTCATGGACTACTAAATCTGGCTTTCTTGCTTATATTTTTTGAAATGTTAGTAATGGGTGATCCCACATGATATATACTTCCTTTTCTATAGTGCTTTGTGACTCCTATTTCTAGTGCCTCTCAGCTGCTTCATAATTATAATTATAATGTTTGTACAATCCCCAATGCAAAAGTCTTAACAAATTATTATGCCTTTTATTATACAGTCCTTCTGCTATTAGTGTAACACACCCAGCAAACAAGATGTGTGTCTGCTCCTAGTTTTGTTTTACCAAACCTGCATTTGTCTGTTTTGTCTTTTTCTCCCACATGTTCAATCTTCTTCTGGCTTTTCCCAGTTAGGCATCGCCACAGCAGATCACTTGTCCAGTCATGACTGGCAGTGGAGTTTTACAGTGTTGAGTTGCCAGCTAACCACTGCACCACTGTGGCTGCCCTCTCCCACATCTTTAATGAACTTCGTAAACCAACTTGTAAGTAGTCCACTGTCTTTGGCTGCCAATATTAACCTTTCAATTTTTTTTGGTTTAAATTGAACTCTCTTTAACCATTCCTAGGTTTGGTCCTGATTGACATGAGGTTGTTAAAACAGGTTTTTGTACTTGCAACTGTCTTATGCATTTTCTATATTTTTTGCCTTCTCATCTGATCCTTCTTTCTTTTCTTTTTTTGGCACATTCAGTAGCTGCCTGATTTTTATCTACTTCTGGTTTGATTTCTATTCCTGCTTAACACTGATAAGCTTCTGCTAGACTAAGCAGGGAAGTTGTCTTAGACTTATTCTCCTCATGTTTCAAAACTTTCACTATGTTTGGGTCTTGTCAGATCAGCTGATATGTATGTAATCCTTTGATATGTGGATCTGTACATGTAATCAATTTTGAGAAAACCCATACCTCCTTCAGAATGGGGAATATATAATCGTGGTATACACTGATTTTTATAAATCATTTCATGAGCATGAAGCATTTTTTTTGTTTTCCTGTCCAACTCACGTAGTACCTTTTGGGGCCAGTCGATCACTTCAAACTCTAAGTTAGGATAGGAAGAGCAAATTGCTTTATAGCCTGGACTTTGTTCCTAGATGCCAACACTGTTTTCAGGATTAATTTAAGTCTTCTAAAATATTCCTTACTAAGTTTTATTCGCATTTGTTCATGTGTTATTGTTGATCCTTCAGCAGTTCCCAAATATTTATACTCTCCCTCTCGCTCAAGTTTTTATATATCACATTCTTGACCCACACTAATATTTTCTTGGTGCTGCAATTTTCCTGCTTTAAAGGTTTCTTTTGCATATTTATCAAGAACAAATGACATTCTTATTTCATCTGAGAATGTTTTGGCCACTTGTAGTTTTGCTTTCAGTTCCTCGTCTAATGAACTATAGAGTTTTAAAACATCCCTTAAAAAAAAAAGATGAGAATTCTTTACACTTTGTTGTTTCCTAGTAGTCATATTCTAGCTGTGACCTCATTTGTTAAGTAGACAGCTTAATGGATTAAGGGCAAGACTAAAGAGCAAAGATGGCAAAAACTCAGGCTTGAATACCCCCTTTTTGAATTTTTATCCCTTGAATAATAATTTATTTATTTTTTTTATTTGCAGTTTATTTATTTGCAGTTAGTTAACCAGGAAAGTTCATTGGGCCAAAATGAGACCGTTTTCAAAGGAGGCCCGGGGAGAAAAGCTCCATATACAATTATTACAAAGCTAATATCAACAAAGTTAAGTACATTACACTTTTGTGTGAACCAATGTGGAAGGGAGCACCAGGCTGTTGAAGTCCAAAAAAAAATGGTTTATTCAACACAACAGAATTAATGCTTGCATAAACTCCACATATGCTTTCGTGGTTACCTATCAAAATATCTACTCTTCATAACATCTAAACTCAGAACATCAAGACCATAGCATCTAAACTTCAAAACATCTAAAACTCATAACATCGAATCTCAAAACATTGAAAACTACAAAGCAACTATAAAAAACATCCCACAGAGTTTTTACTGTTTTTATGCAGGGGGGCAAGCCCCCTGCACCCCCCCCCACACCCCTGTAAATTAAATATATCAACTCCAATGTCCAGTGGGAGAAAAAGTTAATTTCCTAACCCCACTGTAGTGCAACTCTGGAGTTGGTATATTTAATTTGTGGGGGGTGGGGGTGTAGACCCCACTTGGGGGGTGCAGGGGGCTTGTCCCCCTGCATAAATGTAGCAAACAGTATGTGCAATGTTATTTATAGTTGCTTTGTAGTTTTCAATGTTTTGAGATTCGATGTTATGAGTTTTAGATGTTTTGAAGTTTAGATGTTATGGTCTTGATGTTTTGAGTTTAGATGTTATGAAGAGTAGATGTTTTGATAGGTAACCATTTTCGTTTGTGAACAACTTCATCAGAATAACATTAAAACCCATCCACTGATCCTAATATACCCTAACAAAATATTAACTAACCAACAGCAAATCATATTACCTAAATGGAAAGATCCCAAAACCTAATTGGAATAAGTAGGTGGCAGTAATATACCCAAACTAGTCCAGGCAAAACTAATATAATAGAAGCTTCCTATATAAAAACACAATGAACATGAAATAAAAAACAATGAATACCTAACCATATGCAAAATTAGAACAGCAATATATGTATATCAAAAAAACATATATTACAATCAATATGTGAGTGAAAAAATAATAAATATTAATATGTAATATAAATATATATATAAAATTATAAGGTGCCATAGAATAACAAACTTTACAATTTTGCAGCTCTGAGCTTAAGTAAAGGGTCCAAGGAAATATTTTCATTTAATCTGGGAGGTTTAGCTGCCTCTAAAGTAATTTGCCATAATAATTCTTTGTACTCCAAGGTGGTCTCCCAGCTAACTCCACTGGCATCAGCAAACACTACCTCTAAGACAAAAAATACAAAAATTGCTTGAGGGCAAACCAGCGAGTGTTTATATGGGGCATTATTCACGTTTCCCTATCTAATATCATATAAATGTTTATAAATTCTTCTCTTAAGTTTTCGCTCTGTTTTGCCCACATAAAAACTGCTACAGATTTTGCATGTTGCCAAGTAAACTAATCTACTAATATTACAGTTGGTAAAGCATTTACCATAAATGCTTCTATTCCTACTGGCAATATATATATATATATATATATATATATATATATATATATATATATATATATATATTATTTATAGTTGCTTTGTAGTTTTCAGTGTTTTGAGATTCGATGTTATGAGTTTTAGATGTTTTGAAGTTTATACAATCTGTGTCAGAAATAAATGAACACTGTGTACAGGCGCTACATTTAAAGGTTCCTTTCCTCCTCTTTATATCGCCACCCTTATGGGACTTTGCCCCTTCAAATAAATCCTTCAGATTCCTGTCCTTTTTATATATATCCTTCAAGGGCTCCTTTTTTTATACCTTTTAGGTCAGTAAAGGAACAGAATTCATTCCATTCCTTTCTAATCACCTCAACAATCACTTTTGAATCAGCATTAAAATCCAGAGAAAGTGCTCTAGAATAGCCCAAATCATCTGTATCAGCTGACTTCTTCTTCTTCTTCATTCGGCTGTTCCTGTTAGGGGTCACCACAGCGGATCATCTGTTTCCATTTTTTCCTGTCCTCTGCATCTTGCTGTATCACACCGACCACCTACATGTCCTCTCTCACCACATCCATAAACCTTATCTTAGGCCTTCCTCTTTTCCTCTTACCTGGCAGCTTCATCCTTAGCATCCTTTTCCCAATATACCCAGCATCCCTTCTCAGCACATGTTCAAACCAATGTAATCTCACCTCTCTGGCTTTGTCTCCAAACCTTCCAACCTGGGCTGACCCTCTAATATACTTATTCCTAATCCTGTCTACCCTCGTCACACCCAGTGCAAATCTTAACATCTTTAAGTCTGCCACATCCAGCTCTGACTCCTGCCTTGTTGTCAGTGCCATTGTCTCCAACCCATATAACATAGCTGGTCTCACTACCCTCTTGTAGAACTTCCCTTTCACTCTCACTGGTACTCGTCTGTCACAAATCACTCTTGACACTCTTCTCCACCCCCTCCATCCTGACTGTACTCTCTTCTTCACCTCTATTCCACACTCACCATTACTCTGAACTGTTGATCCCAAGTATTTAAACTCATCAACCTTCACCAACTCTACTCCCTGCATCCTCACCATTCCTCTATCCTCCCTCTCATTCACACACATATATTCCATCTTAGTCCTGCTGACCTTCATTCCCCTCCTCTCTAGAGCATATCTCCACCTCTATCAGCTGACTGATTACCATAATTCTCAAAACCCCTACCCAATAAGGGGTAATATCTACAATGCCAAAGATCAACTACATACCTTTGTATATCCTTCAGAATTTCTCCAGGGTACCCCCTCTCTAAAAAGAGACCCTCAATAAAATCACATTCAACCTCAAAATCTTGGTCCATTGAAGTCATCCTACAGGCACGAATAAGTTTAACCTTAAAATATTATTTTTTTGCATATAAGGGTGGGCACTTGAAAAATGTAAATAGGAGTTAGAGAAAGTGTCCTTCCGGGACTCTCTCAACTTAATACCCCCGGATATTTTCAAAAGGCTCACATCCAAAAAATCCAACCTGTTATAACTGATGTTACTAGTAAACTGTAAAAATGAAGTAGTAAATTCCAGATACTGCAAGAATTCACAAAGTACTTCCTCAGTATCCTTCCAAAAAATACAGATGTCATCCAAGAATCTCTGATAATGAGTCCAGCAACCAGGGAATTTAGAATTGAATGCAAAATTTTTCTCCCACTAAGCTAAAATAATATTAGCATAGGTGGGGGCACAATTAGCCCTCATTACTATACCTTTAATTTGATGGAAGTACTCTCATCCATAGAAAATAAAATAAATTTTTAATATAAGCTCCATAAGATGCAACATTATATGTAACTGGTCAGCCGGTGGGCTAACTTTATCCACCAAGGCCTCTACCAGCCATGTCAACCCTGTATCCTGTGGAATAACCATAAATAAATCCTTTATATCTACAGTAACAAATATAATGTTATCAAAGGACTGACTAAGATCAATTCCCTTTAAAAAATCCCAGGAATCCTTTAATATTGTTTTTTCCATACCCCACAGGTCCTTCAATTTTTTATCAACAAATTTAGCTAGAGGGGCAGTTTGACCTCTCAGCAGAAACAATAGGCCTAAGGGGGGGTTTCACTGCATCCTTATGAACTTTAGGTATACCGAAGACTGTGGCGATCCTGGGCTGAGCAATAGGTAAATAATTAAAATTATCAATATCAATGAGCCTCTCCATCAGGAGGTCATTAAAGGCCAAATCTATCTTTTTATAGGCCACAGCAATTTCATTCTTAGATACCCTCATATATGTGCTAGAATCACCCAAGATTTCCAACAGCTTACCTTCATATACAACATTGTCCATCAAAACACCCCCTTATCAGGCTTCATAACTCGGATCTTATGATCATGTTGACGTTGCTTTAAAACCTTCTATTCACCACCCGTAAGGTTATATTTATAATGTCTGGGGAGAGCCATTACACGCCTTAACTCATTCTCAACCACCAATTCAAAATTCTTAATTTGTGGGTGCAAAGGTGGATTGAACTCACTTTTCCTTTTTAAATTAATAGGCTTAGGTATTCCATTTTCCCCTTCAAAGATTACATCAAAATTCAACTTTCTCATATACATCTTGACATCTAAAATCAATTTGGTCAAATCACACCTCTTTTTAGGTATACATTTGAACCCCCTAGCTAATAAATTAAAGGGATCAATATTCAAGTCCACACAACTATAGTTAAAAATGTTAAAATTATTTAAAGTGTATCTATTATCCACGCATACTATACCATAATCGTCAAATATTAGGTCCCTCCGGGCACCTCTCCTACCTCCCCACTGATAATACTGGGGGGCTCTCTGCTGCATAAGTCTCTCCAAACGTCAGAGAGGGGGATACTCTAAAGGGTCCAAGTGTAAACCCTCATTAAATTGCTCATTCAACATCTCCTCATTGCCACCAATTCCAGAAACATTTTCATTTACTCTCCTATCTTTCCCCACTTTTAGGCCCCATATATCTCAGTTTTTCCTGATATTCCAAAAGGTCCCTGTCAAGTTTTTTAATCTTTCTATTGATATTAACTGAACATTTTTATTTATTTTTAATTTTATTTAATGTTATTCTGATGAAGTTGTTCATGAATGAAAACATATGTGGAGTTTGTGCAAGCGTTAATTCTGTTGTGTTGAATAAACTATTTTTCTTGGACTTCGACTCCCTGGTGCTTCCTTCCACCTTGGTTCACACAGTTATTTGTCAGCATTTGGAGGTGGATTCTCCTATTGTTGGATTTTTACCGTACAATTTTCAAAACTACTATAAACACAGCAATATAAAAGACAGAATAATAACATTTGAGCAAGGTGTTGTAACAAAGCATTAAATGAAATTAAAACAAGTATTTTGGAGTACATAAGTATAATCTGGAGTGCAGGCACTTATGCACTCAAAGTTATATGGGGTGAGAGGTAGGAAGTGTTAGAGGAGGAGAATAGAACAGTAAAAGATGAATAGGCTGAGCTATGAGAAAGGAAAAAGGGAGAGGGAGTGGAAATGAAATGAAGGGAGTCACTAGGGTGAGTTATGAGAAAGGAAAAGGGAGAGGGAGTGGAAATGAAATGAAGGGAGTCACTAGGGTGAGTTATGAGAAAGGAAAAAGGAGAAAGAGTGGAAATGAAATGAAGGGAGTCACTATGGTGAGTTATGAAAAAGAAAAGGGAGAGGTTGTGGAAATGAAATGAAGGGAGTCACTAGGGAGAGTTATGAGAAAGGAAAAAGGGAGAGGAAGCGGAAATGAAATGAAGGGAGTCACTAGGGTGAGTTATGAGAAAGGAAAAGGGAGAGGGAGTTGAAATTAAATGAAGGGATTCACTAGGGTGAGTTATGAGAAAGGGAAAAGGAGTGGAAATTAAGGGAGTCACTAGGGTGAGTTATGAGAAATAAAAAGGGAGAGGAAGTTGAAATGAAGGCAGTCACTAGGGTGAGTTATGAGAAAGGAAAAAGGGAGAGGGAGTAGAAATGAAGGGAGTCACTAGGGTGAGTTATGAAAAAGGAAAAAGGGAGAGGGATTGGAAATGAAGTGAGTCACTAGGGTGAGTTATGAGTAAAAAATAAAGGAGAAGGAGTGGAAATGAAATGAAGGGAGTCACTAGGGTGAGTTATGAAAAAGTAAAAAGGGAGAGGGAGTGGAAATGAAAAGGGAGTCACTAGGGTGAGTTATGAGAAAGGAAAAGGGAGTGGAAATGAAATGAAGGGAGTCACTAGGGTGAGTTATGAGAAAGGAAAAGGGAGAGGGAGTGGAAATGAAATGAAGGGAGTCACTAGGGTGAGTTATGAGAAAGGAAAAGGGAGAGGGAGTGGAAATGAAATGAAGGGAGTCACTAGGATGAGTTATGAGAAAGGAAAAGGGAGGGAGTGGAAATGAAATGAAGGGAGTCACTAGGGTGAGTTATGAGAAAGGAAAAAGGGAGAGGGAGTGGAAATGAAATGAAGGGAGTCACTAGGGTGAGTTATGAGAAAGGAGAAAAGGGAGAGGTAGTGGAAATTAAATGAAGGGAGTCACTAAGGTGAGTTATGAGAAATGAGGAAAAGGAGAGGGAATGGGAATGAAATGAAAGGAGTCACTAGGGTGAGTTATGAGAAAGGAACAATGGAGAGGGAGTGGAAATGAAATGAAGGGAGTCACTAGGGTGAGTTATGAGAAAGGAAAAGGGAGAGGGAGGGAAATTAAATGAAGGGAGTCACTAGGGTGAGTTATGAGAAAGGAAAAGGAGAGGGAGTGGAAATGAAATGAAGGGAGTCACTAGGGTGAGTTATGAGAAAGGAACAATGGGAGAGGGAGGGGAAATTAAATGAAGGGAGTCACTAGGGTGAGTTATGAGAAAGGAAAAGGGAGAGGGAGTGGAAATGAAATGAAGGGAGTCACTAGGGTGAGTTATGAGAAAGGAAAAGGAGAGGGAGTGGAAATGAAATGAAGGGAGTCACTAGGGTGAGTTATGAGAAAGGAAAAGAGGAGAGGGAGTGGAAATGAATGAAGGGAGTCACTAGGGTGAGTTATGAAAAAGGAAAAAGGGAGAGGGAGTGGAAATGAAATGAAGGGAGTCACTAGGGTGAGTTATGAGAAAGGAAAAAGGGAGAGGGAGTGGAAATGAAATGAAGGGAGTCACTAGGGTGAGTTATGAGAAAGGAAAAAGGGAGAGGGAGTGAAATGAAATGAAGGGAGTCACTAGGGTGAGTTATGAGAAAGGAAAAAGGGAGAGGGAGTGGAAATGAAATGAAGGGAGTCACTAGGGTGAGTTATGAGAAAGGAGAAAAAATTGTCCTTTATCATGGCTTAATTTTGAAGTGGTTAGCCACTGTTTCATGGTCACTGTAATGTAAATGATTATTGCAGGGTTTATCTCATACATTTGTAAACACTCTTTTATCCATGAATGTGGGATGGAAAATCAAAATGAAGAGATTTGTCACTGCAGATTGAGTTCATGACATAAAACCTTAGTCATTATTTTTTATACTTGGAGAGTTTAG
>NC_056744.1:1509088280-1509116506 GCF_019279795.1 Protopterus annectens
AAGATACGGGAAAAAAATTAAAACTTATAAAATTAGGGTTGCTAAGTTCATAGGTATATACTAGGCATGCAGTTCAAATGGCCATTAATAAGCCATAGCCAAGCGTTAAGCCCCAAACACTGTTGAGTGAGTTAAGCACCATGCTATATAACCCCAAAGAGGATTTATGATTTCCAGGCCATTTATTCAGAATATTACTGAATACAGACCATGTCTAGGATTGCTTGACGTGCACAGGAAGTTTATTCAGTAAGTATAGGATTCCTTGGGATAGAAATTTGTTTTGCCAGCCACATTCCATTTCTCTGTCTATAAAAGATTACAATCTAGGGTGGAAATGGCCATGTACCATATGGATGGACAGCAGTCTGTCAGCTGAAGAATGGTATACAGATCAAGAACTGCATGCATCAAAAATGCCATTTGAACAATTGATACAAGTATTACAATGAATAGTAGGCAACAGTAAGGATTGTGGAAGGGTGTACAGTTCAGCAAATTGTGTAGCTTCAGTGTAAATATCATAACTGTGGCTTTAACACACATTTTACATGTTATACCTTTTGTACCAGAATACATTGGGTCTGTATGACGAACGTGAAAAAACGTATGAGAGAATACGAAGACGTCAACCCGTATTGCGCAAAGTATGGAATCCCAAACATACAAAACCACAAATTCCAACATGTCGATTTGTTTTGGTTGGCCCATCTGTGGTATAGCTCCGTAAGGTAAGTGTGCGATAGATAGGACTTTAGTGTTAGGATTTGGGTTAAGGTAAGTATATAGATAGGTAATGTATGTAAGGCTTAGTGTAGTGTTAGAAGTAGGGTTATTTTAAGTGCATGTACGTGTATTGTATTTTGTTTGGGTATATGTCTGTAGGGGAAGTGTGCGGTTGTTACGGACATTAGGGTTAGGGAGGGGTTAAGGATACTGCATAGATAGTTGTGTATGTGGGGTTTAGTGTAGTGTTGGAGGTAGGGTTTTGTTAAATGTATGTATGTGGATTATTTATTTTGTTTGGGTGTATGTGTGTATTGGACGCAGCTAGACGGACCTTAGGGTTAGGGAGGGGTTAAGGATAGTGCAGTTAGTTGTGTATGTGGGGTTTAGTGTAGGTATGGAGGTAGGGATTTGGTGCTTTACTTTAGGTTAGAAGTAGGGTTTGGTTAGTGTATATGTGTGGTTTATTTATTTTCTTTGGGTAGGTAGTATGTAGCGGGTGGTGGGGTTGGCTGACTATGACAGTTTGATATATTTTTTTTTTTTTTGCAGTTTACTGTGTTTGGGATTTTCGCGGTTCGCAGTATAGGTGTCGACATTTAGGTATATTGGAATAGGTTTTTTTTTGCTTTGGTAATATAGACCCAATACATTGCAGGTATTGTCAGCATGTTCCAGGAGGTGATATATAAGACTGGTGTTTCCATTCACATGGAAGAGCACCAGGAAGGTGCCAGGTGATCAAACATACAGGATGTTCCAGTCGACAAACTGTATTGTTGGAAGGTGCCATGTGTGTCTTACAGGTAGTACCCAGGTTCTGCAAATAAAAGACAGTAATGTTAGGCATGGTAGAAGAGGTTATTTTTCTGCTATCTTTCATAAGCATTGCACTTCCATCTTCCTAATTTCTTGATGTTCTCCCACTAAATCCTTGCCCACTTTACATGAGAAGCTGCCGCTATGCTAAATGAGTATGGAATCTAACTGAGTGTGGGGTATATGTTTGGGGTCCAAGCTTCATCACTCCACTGCTTTCTTCAATGCAACCCTCACCTGAAGCTGGGTAAACAGATTACCATTCTCAAGGCAGAGAACTTCTCCGTATTAAGTACCAGTCTATGATGAAACTGTGTGAGTGGGCTTTTGTTTTGTAGGCACAGTGTTTGGTAATGTTGTAGGCACTGTACAACATTACATTCTGTGGCCCCTGAAGCTGGAGTCAGCCACTGGTTCTTCACCTCTTGATCACTCATAGGTTGTGTCTGTTTACCCTTAGAATATTCTTAGTTTGACCAGCAAAATGCTCTACATAGGACTGCTAAACAAAAAGTTATGAAAATCAATCTGTTGTGTTACTGATGACATATATTTTGGAGTTTGTCCCATAAAGTTCACACTGCTTCCCCATGGCGTTGTGCAGCCAGATGATAGCTTCCAGGTGTAATGCTACCTTCAACTTCTTTTAATCAGCCTCTAACAGTAGCTGGATGTGTATCCTCAATTATTTTACTGTTATGAGCTATACAACTGGAGAACCTTGCATCTTCCTAGTGTCTCTATAGTGCTGTAGTACCCTTTTTAGGCCACCTAATTACCTGTACTGAGGGTGTTTATTATCTGTTATTCTCATATGTCCACTGATACTGTGAATTAATTTGTGCCCACACTGGTACCGGTGCTGTTTCCAGTGCCACTTCTTGAATTGAGCCCACTGTGAAAACAACATGGTGTAAAAAGTCCAATTATTCTTCACCTCAACCCTGCTGATTGCTCCGTTCCTGAACTATACATATGTTGTCCGAGTTTGAGTTGGGAGTACCTTGTTTGTCTTCTGTTTGTATAACCAACCCGAACTCTGTAATGGCACATTGATGTCTACATGTAATTACTCTTGGCCACCTGTTGCTGAGCTTGCTTCCTCCTAAGTACCTCCCACCACCAAATTCTTAGGGATACTGCAACAGTTATCCTGAAAAAAATGTGTAGTCTTGAGGGTGTGCCAACACTCCAGTAAGATCATCTCTAAAAATTTAGATGACTGAAGGCAAGAATACTCTTGTTATTTGACAGGTTCATAGGTGGCTACTAGGCTACTGACCCAAAGGTCTTTATAAGTCTAGCTGTGTGTACCCAGTTTAATACTAGAGAAAGCCAATATAAAGGATCTAGCCTAAACTCAAGATCTTAGCAATGGCTGCCCATATCTAGGAGGGTCATAGGTGAAATTCCCAACAAGGAATTTATGCTTTCCCATCCAGTCATCCAGGCTGTACTTAAACATGGATATAGCCCAGGGACTCTATATAATATGAATTGTTAGCCTGTTTTTGAGAAGTGGCAACCTCTGAGAGACATATCTGTCTCTCCAGCAGGTCCTATTTACTTTGCAGACCAGGTTAAGGTCCCTAGAGCAGGTGACCCCTGTCTCATTGGACTTGGGGATGTGCAGCATTTTGATTGGTTATGGATCTGAGATTGATCGGTAGGACAGGCACAAGTCTCCTCTATGTAGTCTGTACACTACTGAGTACAGTGACAGTGACTTCATTCTGTCAGTGTATGACATGTGCTGGAAACCCTGAATTTCCTTGGCTAGAAATCTCTGAGGTCTCTCAATTTGCTGCAGGTGCCAGGTAATGTACATACAAAGGGAGCACTGTACTCAATTATTGGCCTACTGAGGGTCGAGTACAGGGGAGTTATGATCTGTTTTACACTTGAGGCAATGCCTTTGCTAATGAGGTGAGCAGCATAGAATGCCTTCCTTACCACAGTAGACACATGGTGGTCAAAGTTTAGGCTACAGTCAACTTGCGGTCCCGATTCTCTCACTGCTGAGTTGTTAATGTAGGGTATTCTTATTTATATGATAGTCTGCAAGGATATCATTTTTACCAAATGGGATGATAATGCATTTTTAGCACTGAGTTTGATTCCATGGCTTTGGCACCAGTCATTCATTCATTTGTGTAAATCGCTCTTTAAGTATATTGACATCATTTGGGGATTAAATGATTACACCCAATTTGCAGTCATCAGCAAAGGTAGTCAGCCACAGCCAGTCTATTTTTGCCTGAACTTCTGAGAAGTATATTCCAAACAATAGGGGTCCAGCACTGACCCCTGTGGATTCACACTGATGACACATCTGCTGATCAAGGTAAAGTCCCCAACTTTGACTGAGTATGATCTGAAGGTGAGCAGTTAGCAAGCCATCTGACAACATAAGAGTTGATATTCAAATGGGAGAGTTTATCAATGATGCCCTAATGTGTGACTGTGCCAAAGGCCTTTGTTAAGTCAAGGTAGGTTTTATGCACATATTTGCCTTCATTTATGGCTCTGGTGATGTTTTTGAAGAAGTCTACCAGGTTTAACAGGCATGACCTGTCTTTGACAAAATCAAAATGTGTCAAATGAAGGGTTTAGAGATCCTATGTTTTTATTGACAGAGTCCATGATGATTCATTCCATGGCCTTACATATAAGGTTGGTTAAGCTTATGCATCTATAGTTTGTGTAGTTTGAGTCACAATTTTAATATTCTTGTCAAGTGGCATACAACAGTTGGAAAAAAACTCTTACTTGTAAAACTAGCAATAAAGGGTCAGTGATGCAAATGCTGTTAGGAGCATACAACTACCTCCTGCATGCCAGTGTATGAGTGTGTGCATGGTTAAATGTATATATCCACCAGCACACCACACATATAGGTGTGGGTACATCCGTATGCATAAGAAGACACACACAAATTCAGAGACAGATTTGTGTGTGTGTGTGTGTGTGTGTGTGTGTGTGTGTGTGTGTGTGTGTGTGTGTGTGTGTGTCTGTGTGTCTGTGTCTGTGTGTGTGTAGTGGATCTATAACAACATAAAGATATACAGCATATACGGTAATCTAACAGTGTAGCACCTCGCAGGATGCCCTGACACGCCCATGACTTTCAAAGCCAGATTAGCTGTCATGTAGCTGTCAGTTACAAAAACGGAATGAAATTCAATGTTTAAAGCATGAACTACATTTAAAACAAATACATCACTTTAAAATAATATCATCAAAATGGGCAGGGAAATTAAAAACAAACACCAGAATTAAATGCCACAACCAAGTTTATTGAAGTATGAAGTACACATAAAATAATGCAGAAAAATTGCATTAAAATATTTAAAATAATATCATCAAAAAGGGCAGAGAAATGACAAACACCGGAATGAAATACAACCAAGTTGATTAGATTAGATGGAATACAATTTAATTAAGTAGCTTTATGAGAAAAAGATTCTACAATGTAAATGTCTTGATTTTGATAAAATAAAAACAATTGCTTTCAGATTGTTCAAGGAATGTATACCCCATTCATTTTAACAGGGGCAATCCTACAATAACCAAACAAACCGCAACTGCCACATGCAACTGAAGTACTGTTAATACATACTAAATGTTTGACAACAAAACACATTTTTCATTACTATTTCTAAGTAATGGCAGTGTCTCAAGCTTGCTAATAAGCTATTGAAGCAACATCGGCACTGGCCAAGTTGCACCTTCTTTGGAAAATGTAAACAGGACAGTATCTGCATTTCATGCTGTGGAAGATGACAAATGGAGAAAATGAATACGATGCACTGTCCCCGCATTCTGGAAGTACAACCAGGAGTCCAGTCAAAACAGATAACTTCCTACAACAATGCGCTCTTCATACAAGTTTACGAAGATGCAGACTGGACTGCCACTATGCAGTTCTGAAATGACAATAAGACTGAATGAAAGTCGAGCAATCCTCTGGATCTCAGAAAGATGCACATATGAATAGAAATTACACGAGTTGGCACATTTGCCATTTTCTGAACATGGCAAAGAGGTAGTTGAGCATGGCAAAGAGTTAGTTTTATTTTTCAGTGTGGTCCTCTTGCACAGAATCATGTAAAAGCAAAACAGTGTCGAAACTGCAAGTGTACCAAAATGCAAGATGCACAATTTGTTTCATGGAATACGGTTCAATGTAGTAGAAGCGGATAATACAAATCAGGGTGTGTTTATTGCTAGAAATATTACACTGCATGGTGAAGTTCTAAAATCAGTTTGAGTGTACGGTAATCTAACAGTGTAGTACCTCACAGGATGCTTTTTGTTTTTGTAACATTTACTGAATAATGACAGCTGAATAAAAGGTGTTTTTCTACCATTTCGGACGTTGTAAAATAGCAGTTTATTATGTCATTAAAAGGGCAGTGGGACAACTGAATAACAGGTGTTTTTGTCATATGTCAATCAGATGTAGGATGGCCTACAATCACTGTGGACACACCCTAACCTGCACAGAACCGCCCGCGAGGTAGTACACTGTTAGATAACCGCAAATACATTTTAAACAACCAAAGCAATGCATATGATAAACACATAATGACACATGACAAATGCATTTATTTACTTAAATTGTCTATTTTCCAACTTGATAAGAGGGTAAGGGGTCTCATCCACACAACCATCTGAGTCATACTTGTGCCATTTTGAGAAAAGTTATGAGAATTCCAATATTAACAGTGAAGTATACCACTAAAACAGTTAGGTGCACTGCATACAAAGTTTTAATAGAATACATGCATTATTACATATCCAGCATATACAAATTTGACAGGCATTCAAGAATGCCTTGAATTGCAAACAGATCAGTAAGACATAGCAACGCTATGATAGTACAACCACGTGAATATAAACTTAGATTACATATTGCATGCATACTCATGCACACAGATAGGAAAATGTAGGGAGATATAGAGACTACATTTGCCTCAACTTTCAAATAGTAACCATTGTAACTCTTCTGCAGTCAGATATTCAGGAAAAGAATGAAAGATCCAAGCATTTTGCCGCAGTGCAGGGAAGAAAAATAAAACAATTTGAGTTGAATGGAATCAGTATTATACAGACAGTTACTGTGTGATTCCTGAAGGGTGTCAGATAATGGGAAAATTCTTTTAGTACAGTAACAATATTCCATTTCAAAGCTGACTGAATGATTCTTATTGAAATGTTGTAAGATTTTATTCTTCACTTAATCTTTGGACATTTGCAACGCAGTGGGTTTGTTTCCAAGATGCAAATGTTCAAAGCAATGCTGTCCTATGAACTGTGGGGGAAACTATCTTATAAATGTAGGCCTGCATAGTGCACTAATGAGCAACACTATTTCTGAACATATGAAAAATAATTACTAGTGAAGGGAAAAAAAAACATGTAGAAACAAGCAAGTAACAAAAACAAACAAAGAAATACAACTGCCAAGACTGGAATAATCATTCCACCAAGTTTACAAAAACAAGCACATACTATAGATGTAATTTCAGTGCAGCAAAGGCTGCGACTAAATCAACTAATCTAATAGCCTAAGGGTGGGGGAAGGGAAATACAAAAGAACAAATGGCAAACTCTTAGCAGTTCCTAATAATAACCATCCTACAGTGAAGTTTGTGACATCTGTCCTACAGTACATTAACAAGCTTCTCTGAAAATTGTGCCTCTGTGTGAATATGTGACTTACACTGCACAAAAAGATAAACAAAGTACTCTAGCAAGCAACTGACTTTAGAAACAAAATAATGCCCATTTAAAAGTATCACATTACTGCTGTGCTTTCTATAGCAGCAACAGCAGTAGTCCGGTCATTAAATGCCTGAAAGGTTACTTTTCTCAATGGCAAATGCACAGATTAAAGGTAAACACTTCGTCTGCTTCCTAAACTGCATTTCTTGCCTCGGACCTAAGCTGAAACACTGTCACCACTTGTAATCACCTCCCTTTGTAATATCACCGCAACGTCCTAGCAATCCCACCCACACATATTGCTTCCACTTAAAAAACGCCACAGAACCTGTATTCCACTTGCTGTTTCGATTCCCTGTGCATAAGACACTGAGTGCTTGGTTCCTCTTCACTAACGGAAGCTCTTACTTTTTTCTGCATTGTTTTTTTTTTTCTCAGTAAGGCAGTAAATTCAAAACGCTTTTCCAAAGTGTGCACTCTTCCTCGATGTTGGGGACAATTCGCACCAAGTCCCTAACTGCTGGCACCTAACACACATTTCACTTTTCAGACTTCAAATCAATTGCACCCGTTTAATGAGGACCGGAACAAATGTATAAAGTAGAAATGTCGCAATTATATCCACAAAGTATGGAGAAACTAGGACAGCCTTCGATATTCCCAGGATTTTATTAACCACACGCTAAAAACAGTACAAACCAATTCCACTAAGCACCAGAAACTGTAGTAACGCTATTTCAGGACTGCGTTTTCGTTTATCACACTGCACTTCATCAGATAAAAAACATACTATCTATCCAGTCCTTATATACCTACACTAATTTAGTTAATTATCTCAATTAATCCCAAATTATGCAATTTAAAGTTTAAAGAGGCAGTAAAACTTTGTCGCAAGTATACCCAATCTGGACAGCAGCGAGGTTTGTGGACAGCACCGCCCCCCCTAACCTGTTCCTAAAAAAAGTGTTTGTGTGTGCGAGTGTGTCTGTTTCTGTCTAGGTGTGTCAGTGAATGTGTACATGAAAGCAGATTGTATGTGTATGTGAATACAGGCAAGACTGCATATGTGTGTATGAGAGAGTGAATAGTGTTTGTGCAAACGAACGTTGCATACATGAAAGCAGATTGTGTGTGTTTGTGAATGCAGAAGAGAGTGTGTATGGGAGAGACTGAATAGTGTTTGAGAGAACAAATGGTGCGTGCATGAAAGCAGATTGTGTGTGTTTGTGAATGCAGAAGAGACTGTGCGTGTGTGTGTGTGTATGAAAGAGAGAGAGTGAACAGTGCATGACAGAACGAACAGTGCATGCATGAAATCAGATTGTATGTGTGTATGAATGCAGAAGATTGTGTATGTATGAGTGTGAACAGTGCATGAGAGAACGAATGGTGCGCGCATGAAATCAGATTGTTTGTGCAAGGCTTGTACAGTATTTATGAGCCACTGACAAATCTTACTAGAAAAAACACTTCATGGGTTTGGACAAAGAATCACATGAGGATAACACCAAAACAAAAGGTTGGTAGAAAATCAAGTCAGATCATATTTTGATGCAGTGTAAGAGACACCAGCCTACTTAGATTAGGAATCATACATAAATGAAGAAACACTGCTTGGTTAAGCCAAAAACAACTTTCTTCAGTAGAAACACTCACTGATGCAAAGAACATGTTATTCTGAAAAATAGAAAATATTCATATTGCGGCAATAGGCTGGGCTGTAGAATATTTTGATTTATAGCTATATCGGATACAATTAAAACTGGATTAAAATAGCAAGTCACTGAAAGATACTGTGATGTAAATTACCCCCCCATGGAAAGATGGTGCTTTTACAATGTTTTATATAGGAAAACGGAGAAGAAAAATAGAGACATATAATACCCATTAGTTATCCAGTTAACTGTGAACAAATAATGATTTAGGAGTGGCAGGGGAATATTTAACTTCACTGCATTAAATGCATTTCTGATAACACTGATATTGAAGATACATTAGATCAAATCAACAAAAATAGAATGTTTACATTCATTAGCATTTTTAATAATTTTGGAACATGAACTTACTGGTTCTTTTGTTTTCTTCTTTCGCTTTTCCGATTAGGTCGCTTACAGCGGAACTCCGTCCGCTTAATGATTGGCAGACTATTTTTACGGGTGCCAAGTACCAGCCCGACGCCCAACCTTCAACGGTTACACGCCTCTATTCACGGATGCGTCTTTCAACGCAACTCGACCGTGGGGAGTGACATAATCCTGCAAATTCATCCTAAAGAAAGTGATTTATTTGAACTTCTGTCATTTACAAACTAGTATCATAAAGCTTTCGCACATGAGGCACGCTACGGGCGATGAAAAAAAAGGAGGCATTAATAAAGCAATAGATTTAGTTTCCAAATGTTAGCAGGTGATACAGGGCAATGCCGCATGCATTGCTATCCTTTTCTTTTATCAGGGTTTACAGTTTCATAAAGCTCTGTTCTTATTCTTTGAATATAGCAGACTTTTTTTATTGGAGTAGAAATTTCAAAATGGAATATATTTATTTTACAGAAACAGAGCTCAGCAGATGAGTTTATCATATAATCTGTGGTTAGCCCTGCTGTGAGCTGATCGTATTTCTGTTCTATTATTAAGAAAGGTTGTTCCGAGGCAAAGAGGAGTGAGGTGTTTTTTATATATATATTCCCACTGCATTTTTATTTCTGCATGCATACACAACATTCCAGACATATTCTTTAGTGTTATTATCATCTGAACTTTCACACAGCTCACTGGTCTTTTTGCCAAATTGAAACCATTTCAATGGATGTACATCCCAAAGCCAAGCCTGTTTATGAGCAGCAGGAGCGAATCATGCATAGAAATGTGTCTTCTTAATATGTATTCTGGGAAGTCTTTTTTTTTCAGGAAATGTATGACTGGATTTATTTGACGAATCTTGTCTAGAGGATGACTGCTTATAGAGTTTATTTCCTTTTATAAAGCGATATGAAACTTAAATATAGTTAGTAATCAGTGTATGTTTATGAGTTAATGCAAGTTCACTGTTGACAGCCCTGGCTGTATTAACCAGCTTTTATGAAACTGTGATTTCGTGAAACACTCAGTTAATATAATTGTGGCCAGGAAGCCATATAGATCTCAATAAGATAATGGATATCATCTCCTAAGACATTATTTGTTAGACTGTAATTGTACATTTCTGCCACAATTTGGTTGCAGTGATCATATGAAGTTGTTATACCAATGGATATGTATAGAGACATAGGGAATAATAATGCATATACAGTAGGCAGAGCATAGAGACATAGGGAATAACAGTGCATATACAGTAGGCAGAGTATAGAGACATAGGGAATAACAGTGCATATACAGTAGGCAGAGTATAGAGACATAGAGAATAACAGTGCATATAGGCCGACGCAGTACAGTTAGAAGACTAGCAAATAGGGTTGCCACCTTTTCAAATGGCCAAAGTGGGACATTTTAGGGACAAACATCCGATTTTACAGGCCAACACATACCCATGGTCAGTACAAAGGATAGAACTTAACTTTTTTGCCTAAGTAAAAGCTTATTATTGTCGCATTTTAGTTGCTTATTCTGTTTCTTATAACATTTAGGTATTTTAGATACAGATTAACTGTTTTATGCAACTATTAAATAAAATATAGGAAATAATTTTGTCCTAAAATCTCAGGACATTTGCCATTTTTTAATTTTTTTGTCAGGACACAACTGGCCAAAGAGGGACTGTCCCTGGCAAAGTGGGACAGGTGGTAACCATACTAACAAATATATAAACCATTGCAAAGAGTCAGTCATGTACTTGTACAAGTTCAGGAGTTATGTAAAACAAAACAATATAAAGCATTAAGGCAGGAACAATGAAACATTTATAATAATATGCTATGCATATTCAGTGAAAAGGCTAAGGGTATCTTAAAGTAGAACTGCTGGGATAGGATTCAAATTGCCAAGGTGATGGTGCTTAACAATTTAACACGATGATATCGTGCTTTGAGTTACTAATTTGCAGTTATCCTCATAGTCCTTGGCTTTGATCTCCACAGTCTCGTCCTCTGTTTGCCTACTGTGGGATCTCTAGCAACAAAAATGAATCACTGCTCCTGGGTCACTCCCTGAAAAGAGATCTGATAAGAAAGAAAGAAAGGAGAACACTAGCTTCGATATACAATCAAGAAAATTTGTATAATCACTAAATCAAATATAATTGGTAAGGAAGTTACAGGTGGCTGTTTATTAAACTTGTATAGACAGAGAGAATGTTAACCTCATATGCCCAAAGATGAAAGACTTTCCAGGTGAAATTTATCCAATCATTTTGAATATTTAAAACTATGTTCTGTAGGAGAAGCTATAATCCTTATAAATTTTTACATAGCTTCAATGTTCTGTTCAAGGAAAGGCCGCGCTCCAGTCCAGCAGATTAAAAGTTTGGCTGATAGTAATATTTTCTGTGTATAATTGATATACTGCTTTGCCTTTATCAGGAAGAGTAACAGGTAGCCATTTTGTCTGTATCATGAAGCGCCACGATGTTTCAATACTGAAGAACTGCACATGTATTGATACAGCGATGGCACAATTTGTAGGTTCTGGCATCAAGGGCAGAGGTAGCTATGAGCATGCTCCAGTCTAAACATATCTCCATTGGCAGAGACAGAGCTGCCTCTTTGTAAGTGGCTAAATGTTATGCAACTGTTGACGATTAATGCTTGTACTTTATTTGGTATCTTTTGCAAATGCATGGAGATAGTCAGAGAGAGATCTAAGAAAGATCCTATGCATTGGTACTTCTTAACAGCCCCAAAAGTTCCAGGTTTAAATGAAGTAATATCTCAGCTATTAGGTACATTAGCAAGCCTCATGAAAGTGCTTTTCTTATATTAAAGCTAAGAGTATAACTTGCTGGTATAAACCATTACTATCTTTTTAGATCATGAGATAAACAACTTCTTAAAGGGGCACTGGCTCGTTTCCTAAACTGCATTTCTGCCTCGGACCGAAGCTGAAACACTGTCACTCACTTGGGTAATAACGTCACTTTTTGTGATATCACTCCCAACGCACAAGCAATCACACCCACAACATTACGTCACTTAAAAATGCGTACAAACCTGTATTCCACTGCTGTTTCGTTCTGCATAAACACTGAGTGCTTTGGTTCCCCGCTCACACGGGGTGCCTCATTTTCTGCATTGTTTTTTTTTTTTTCGTAAGGCAGTAATCTGTACTGAGTTTGCAAGTAAAAATTTTCTCGATGTTAGACAATTGCACTAAGTCCCTAACTGTTGGCACCCAACACACATTTCACTTTTCAGACTTCAAATCAATCGCATCTGCTTAATGAGGACCGGAACAAATGTATAGTGAAATGTCGCACTATACCTTAATCACAGCAGCGGTTTGTGGACAGCACCGCCCCTAACCTGTCTGTAAAAAAAAAAGTGTTTGTGTGTGCGAGTGTTTCTGTTTCTGTCTAGGTGTGGAGTGAATGTGTACATGAGCAGATTGTAAGGTGGTATGTGAATACAGGCAAGACTGCATATGTGTATGAGAGTGAATAGTGTTTGTGGCATTGCATGAAAGCAGATTGTATAACTGAAGTACTGTTAATACATACTAAATGTTTGACAACAAAACACATTTTTCATTACTATTTCTAAGTAATGGCAGTGTCTCAAGCTTGCTAATAAGCTATTGAAGCAACATCGGCACTGGCCAAGTTGCACCTTCTTTGGAAAATGTAAACAGGACAGTATCTGCATTTCATGCTGTGGAAGATGACAAATGGAGAAAATGAATACGATGCACTGTCCCCGCATTCTGGAAGTACAACCAGGAGTCCAGTCAAAACAGATAACTTCCTACAACAATGCGCTCTTCATACAAGTTTACGAAGATGCAGACTGGACTGCCACTATGCAGTTCTGAAATGACAATAAGACTGAATGAAAGTCGAGCAATCCTCTGGATCTCAGAAAGATGCACATATGAATAGAAATTACACGCAGCTGGCACATTTGCCATTTTCTGAACATGGCAAAGAGGTAGTTGAGCATGGCAAAGAGTTAGTTTTATTTTTCAGTGTGGTCCCTTGCGACAGAATCATGTAAAAGCAAAACAGTGTCGGGAAACTGCAAGTGTACCAAAAAGCAAGATGCACAATTTGTTTCATGGAATACGGTTCAACGTAGTAGAAGCGGATAATACAAATCAGGGTGTGTTTATTGCTAGAAATATTACACTGCATGGTGAAGTTCTAAAATCAGTTTGAGTGTACGGTAATCTAACAGTGTAGTACCTCACAGGATGCTTTTTGTTTTTGTAACATTTACTGAATAATGACAGCTGAATAAAAGGTGTTTTTCTACCATTTCGGACGTTGTAAAAATAGCAGTTTATTATGTCATTAAAAGGGCAGTGGGACAACTGAATAACAGGTGTTTTTGTCATATGTCAATCAGATGTAGGATGGCCTGCCAATCACTGTGGACACACCCTAACCTGCACAGAACCGCCCGCGAGGTAGTACACTGTTAGATAACCGCAAATACATTTTAAACAACCAAAGCAATGCATATGATAAACACATAATGACACATGACAAATGCATTTATTTACTTAAATTGTCTATTTTCCAACTTGATAAGAGGGTAAGGGGTCTCATCCACACAACCATCTGAGTCATACTTGTGCCATTTTGAGAAAAGTTATGAGAATTCCAATATTAACAGTGAAGTATACCACTAAAACAGTTAGGTGCACTGCATACAAAGTTTTAATAGAATACATGCATTATTACATATCCAGCATATACAAATTTGACAGGCATTCAAGAATGCCTTGAATTGCAAACAGATCAGTAAGACATAGCAACGCTATGATAGTACAACCACGTGAATATAAACTTAGATTACATATTGCATGCATACTCATGCACACAGATAGGAAAATGTAGGGAGATATAGAGACTACATTTGCCTCAACTTTCAAATGGCAACCATTGTAACTCTTCTGCAGTCAGATATTCAGGAAAAGAATGAAAGATCCAAGCATTTTGCCGCAGTGCAGGGAAGAAAAATAAAACAATTTGAGTTGAATGGAATCAGTATTATACAGACAGTTACTGTGTGATTCCTGAAGGGTGTCAGATAATGGGAAAATTCTTTTAGTACAGTAACAATATTCCATTTCAAAGCTGACTGAATGATTCTTATTGAAATGTTGTAAGATTTTATTCTTCACGAATCTTTGGACATTTGCAACGCAGTGGGTTTGTTTCCAAGATGCAAATGTTCAAAGCAATGCTGTCCTATGAACTGTGGGGGAAACTATCTTATAAATGTAGGCCTGCATAGTGCACTAATGAGCAACACTATTTCTGAACATATGAAAAATAATTACTAGTGAAGGGAAAAAAAACATGTAGAAACAAGCAAGTAACAAAAACAAACAAAGAAATACAACTGCCAAGACTGGAATAATCATTCCACCAAGTTTTACAAAAACAAGCACATACTATAGATGTAATTTCAGTGCAGCAAAGGCTGCGACTAAATCAACTAATCTAATAGCCTAAGGGTGGGGGAAGGGAAATACAAAAGAACAAATGGCAAACTCTTAGCAGTTCCTAATAATAACCATCCTACAGTGAAGTTTGTGACATCTGTCCTACAGTACATTAACAAGCTTCTCTGAAAATTGTGCCTCTGTGTGAATATGTGACTTACACTGCACAAAAAGATAAACAAAGTACTCTAGCAAGCAACTGACTTTAGAAACAAAATAATGCCCATTTAAAAGTATCACATTACTGCTGTGCTTTCTATAGCAGCAACAGCAGTAGTCCGGTCATTAAATGCCTGAAAGGTTACTTTTCTCAATGGCAAATGCACAGAGAGCTGTTGTCAGTAGAACTGCAATTTGAGATGGAATTTGGTTAACACCTTTGAACCTTCCTGCAAGCACTCATCCCCCAACCCCCTCAGCCAAAGGTGAGCATGCTCAGAAAGGCAAACCTGAAATGTAAACAAAGGCTGAATCAAAACAAAAAATCCCTGTGATTGTGCAACTCACTGATTTTGCGTTTTATGTGTTGTCTGCTTTATGATGGGAAGTGCAGGTTGTTTGGGTGTCTGCTTTGGAGGTCTCTGATGCTTTTGCAGGTTTTTATTTTGAGCCTCCAATTATGATTTTGTGTATTTATGTGTATTTTTTGCCAGTGCTGTTTTAGTTGGTCTGTGTGCAGCTGGAGTTGTGGTGCAAGTGTTAACCTTCTCCTCTTGACTGACTGTTCCATTCTTGGGTGGAGACAGCTTAGCTTCCAGTTTGGCTGTATAATTGCATCTCTCGCATATGTTTGTGTTTTGTGGTAGGAGGAGAGGGTTGTCTGTGTACATGAGGCAATTGTAATACTGCCTCAGGGATAACCAGATTCACCAGCTGGACTGGAGAGTGCACCTAAAGTTGCCCTTTGGTCATGCCTGAATAGTAGGGTGAGCTGCTTAGTAGTTTGGTTGGTGAGGGGTGAATAAAGAGCCTTGCCTGCTGGGCAATCAGTGTCAGGGTATGTTAGTGCTTGCTATTAGGTCTGAGCAAGTGCTGGGCTGCAAGATGCTTTTTGAGTGCTTAGGTTGAGAGTTAGACTAGTTTGCCTAGGAAGTTAGACTAGTTTGCCCATTTGACTATGCCCAATATTTCTGTCCAGCGAATTGCTCATGATATTAAAATGTTAACTGTTATTCAATGGCTGGTGTTGCCATGGTATGCGCAAGAAATAATTGTCATAACAAAATCCTCAGATGTCAGCTACTGGTATTTGTGATGGAGAGGTAGATACAGTTTGTCGTTCAAAATAACATTTGCACCAAGTCAATAAGAAATGCTATTTTTATTAACTATTTGATGCTTCATCATTGTGGAATACTAGAGGACATCAAGGGTTTGCCCTGAAATAGATGACAGTCACCTCAAATCTATAGTTATGGAAAATGACAAAACTAAACAAGATAATTTGTGAGTAATATGGTTTGTAGCCAGGGACTTCACCACTTCCATCTGCATCATCTCATTCTCCAGAAAGGGCATTGTGGGGTCTTTCCTACTAGAAAAATTACTAATAGGTAATAGTGACTGGCAATTTAGGATGTTCTATAACTTAGCTGGAATTGCATAGAAAACCAGATCCATTTATGGGTGCATTGATTTCCCCAGATGTGAGACGGAACACTGTTTATATGTGAGTCACTGGGTCCATCTACTTAGGCTGCACTAATTCTAAAGTGATTCTAGGACTTTGAACCACCACAGTTGTAGCTAAGGCAGCTTACTTTGGATCCTGTCATCAGTATTCCCAGAGCTTTGGAATGAGGATTAGGACTCCTTTCTCATCTCTAACTTATTAGCAACTGCCTCACTGCAAACATCGGGTCAGTTGTGCTGCATCCTGATTTGAATACAAACGGCTCATTACCCTCATTACATTGTACTACCCTGCATATCCATTTATGAATCCCCCTCTACATAACTGTCATGTAATGTGACAGCAGTATGATGTCTCTGTATGGATCACAGTTGTGGATGTCCCATTTGTTCTTGTTAACTGGCACAAGTATGATTCCTCTGCACTCACCTGGGGTATGCTTTTCTCTCCACGCTGCTACAAGTAGCTTCAGGAGCCAATTCTCCACTACCTCAGCCAGAATCTGTAAGATATCCACTATGACCTGTACTAAGCCTGCTGCTATCCCTGACTTTATTTCCCTTAGTGAAAGTCTTACTTCTTCCATGGTGGTATACTGTTAGTCTATATTGTAGCCTGTTTCTGGGGAAGTACAGCATCTGTGGGGTTAATGTGACTGTTAAGTTACTGTAAGTACTCCCTCAATCTGCCTTTGATGCCCCTAATGTAAGAACTAAATTCATATGATAACTGAATTGCAACAGTCATAATTACAGAAAAAATGACTGTTGTGTAAACCATACTGTTAGAGGTAGTCTGGTTTATATAGCTTTTTGGAGAAAAGTGTTAATTTATATATTGATGAATAGAAGAGCATGTTGTGGCAGCCCGCAAAAAAACAATTTTGAGAGACAGCAAGGTAAGTAGGCACTACATTGCATGAAGTAAAAAATATACTAAGTTTTTCCAAAAGCATCATAACAGCAATGAATATGTGCACACAACAGCAGTAGTAACTACAAACAGGACACATCAGTGGCTTGCCTAATGGATAAAACTGCAGGGGACTGCAGTTATTACAACACATATGAATATTCATTTTGGTTAGATTATTAATTTGCAGTCATAGCTAAATCTGTGAGTGGCCCAGATTAAATGTATCTGTGTATGTTACAGCCATGTTCAAAGGAATACATAGACAGCTTTACATTATGTATTGCTAAAAGCATATTTCTGCCATGACTTACTGAGAAAGTGCTATTCAGATGATAACAGTAAGGAGAGAGCTGAGGGAACACTTTCAGAGGCACACCCGGTTGAATGTCTAAACAAACTCTGTTATCTCAGCAATGAGCTGGCAGTTTTATATATATATATATATATATATATATATATATATATATATATATATATATATATATATATATATATATAGGTTCATAGGTAGGTACTAGACTATCGGCCCAAGGGCCTACATAAGCCTAGCCAACAAGGTTCCCTGGCTTATGCCACCCAAGAAAGTTATTTTCCTGTGCCACTGTTGAGCAGAGACACAGAAGTGATCCCCAGGGTGTATCTCCTATTTCCCATCCACTCATCAAGATTTTTCTTGAAGAGTGCTAATAAAGAACTTTTCTTTTCATAGATGGGTAGCCTGTTCCAGAGTATGGGAAGTCTCTGCAACAGGAATCTATCCTTCCAGCATGTCCTGTTTATTGTGGTGACAAGGTTTAGCTCCCTAAAGCATGTGGCTTGGAGGGATTGGGATTTCTTTAGGTGTAGCATATCCAACAGCTCTGGGTTTGACATAGCTTTATATGTTAGGCAGAGATCACCTCGGAGTAGATGATATGCTACGGAGTAAAGCTGGAGTTTTTTGAGGCGGTCAGTGTAGGGCATTTGTTTGAGGCCAGTAATCTTTTTTTGTGAGGTACTTCTGTGGCCTTTCCAGCTGCTGCACATGTCTTGAGGTACATTCTAAAAGGGGCGTTGTACTCTATAATGGGTCTAATGAGTGTCAAGTAGAGGGGAACAATGACCTCTTTTTTCCTGGATGAGAACCCTTTTATGATGAGGTTTGCCACTTAGAAGGACTTTCTGACTACTGTGACAATGTGACTATCAAAGGAGAGACTACTGTCCACCTGGGTCCCAATGTCTTTTATCACACATTCGGTATTAAGTAGATTTCTGCCTGTGTGGTAGTACATGGGTACAGAGTTTTTACCAAAGGGGATGACACTGCACTTTTTGGCATTGAGCTTGAGGCCATGGCTCTGACACCAGGCACCTGTCTCAGCGAGGTCCTTCTGTAGGATTTCCACATCATTTGGGGACTTGACTATGGCTCCTAGTTTGCAGTCATCTGCGAACTTCATTAGCTAGAGTCCTTCTGTGTTAGTCTGTACTTCAGAGAAGTAGATACAAACAGGAGAGTTCCCAGGACAGAACCATGTGGTACTCTACTTGTCACTGCTTTGATGTCAGAGTTGGAGTCTGCAACTTTTATATGTGGGTTCTGTCAGTGAGCCAGTTGGCAACCCATCTTGTGACATAGGGATTTATACCTAGTTTAGTGAGTTTAGCTATAATTCCAGAATGGGGGATGGTGTCAATAACCTTGGCGAGGTCAAGATCGGCTGTGTGAACCACCTTACACTCATCTACAGCTTTGGTGACTGCCTCAAAGAAGTTGATCAGGTTCAGGAGGCATGATCTGCCTTTCACAAACCCAAACTGGGTGGGATCCAGAGTTTGGAGGTTACCAATGTCTTTGTTTATGAGTTCCATGATGATACATTCCATGGCCTTGCAGACCAGGCTCATCAGGCTAATAGGTCGATAGTTCCTGGGATTGTTAGATTTTATGAATATTAATCTGAAATTAATTATGTTGTAAATATGCTGAAAGAAAAGGCTTGCTTAAATGCAGAAACAGTGTTTAGTAATATGTGATCAGCAGTCATACTAAATGACCATGGCTTGGAAAAGGAATCTACTGAATGGACATTATTCCCTTACAGACTCAGAAACAGGATGTATGCAAGAGCAAAAATGCAAAATCTGCTTTTAAAGAACACTGACATGCTTTTCTGCATATATAAAAAATGGACACAATATGTTTCCTAAAATAACAGGATGGACACAGTATCTTTCCTAAAACAACAGGATATGTTTATGACACTGTGACAATGTGTTTTCTCAAAAATATGCTTTTCTGCATGGAAAAACAGGATATGACATAAGAACAGATGTTTTTATACAAAGATCCAAATAAAATACAGGATGTTCACACTGTCAGAAAAGCTGATCTCTGACAATGTGTTTTCTCAAAAATATGTTTTTCTGCATAAAAAACAGGATATGCTTATCAGCATTGGCACAAGAACATATGTTCATATACACAGATCCAAATAGAATACAGAACAATGTGTTTCCTCAAAAATATGTTTTTCTACATGGACATCAGGACACTGTTACAGGATATTCACACTGTCAGAAAAGCTGGTCTCTTACAAGACATTGTTAAACAAGGAAGCTTAGTATTGTTTCTACAGGATAAGCAATTCTCCAAAATAGAATACAGAACAATGTGTTTCCTCAAAAATATGTTTATGCATGACTAAAAACTGTATATAAAGAGCTGTATAAATCCAGTTATGTTAGAGGTATGGTAGGGACACAAGTCCTAAGGTAAATGTTATATCTCTCACATCATCTGTACTATATGAGAAGTAAAGTTGGAACAGTACTTTTAAGCTGCAACGTTTGTCCAGTTTAATTTATTATAAAAGTTATTGGTTACTGCTCTTAAAGACAAGTGCTGCAAAGTATATTCTCTCATCAGTGTATATTCTGCAAGTTTCTGTATGCAACAGACTGTGAATGCAAATATAACCAGACTTTGAATTTTAGCAGAATCTAGCCAGCAAGACTGAGTGTCTTAAGAACACTTCAGATCCATCACACCAAGCAGTAAGCTCCAGCAAGCAGCAGCTTGCTATATAATTTTTTCAATGGCGAGGCAGCTGAGTGACTAGCACCATATAATTTTTCAATGGCAAGCTAGCCTGCATTTGAACCTACAATCTGCATTCAAACACAGGAGGAGTGATGGTAAGCCCTGCAGAGGGTCACTTCAGTCAAATCGCAGTAACTAACATTTGTACGTATGTGTAAATCCTAAACAGAAGTATTCCAGTTTATGCAGCTTGCAGTAGTAAAGTTTTTTAGACTTCTACAATCTGGAGTGAGACTAGTTCAAGAAATTTGCAGTGCCATAAATTCTTCAAGAAAAGGTGAATGTCCACTAGCACAGTAGTCTGCTGCCTGTTGTGCTTCACCAGCTTCTCAAGTGACTCTGAAAAATTTCTAGCCATCTGCAATAGCAGCCTGATCACCTGTTTTCTTGCTAACTGGTAAGACTTTTTTTCTCTGTCACATATTTAGTGTGGATGATGTTAAACAGAGTTTGTATATTCTTACATAGTTTGTATATTCTTAGACAGTTTTTTTATTAAATAGCATGGATATTATTTATAATTCATGCAGGAGTAAACCAAATTTTAGTAAATTGCTATGTTGGTATACATAGCACATTAGTAAATGTAAAACCTTAGTAGGGCAGGTTGATAATAAGGCATTATGCAAATGTATTGCAATGTTTGACTGGTATCTCAAAGAGAACCATGTGGAATATAACAAATATTTATTGTGTGCTTCAACAAAAACTGCATTTTGTGTATTATGCCACAAAAAAGTATTGCATCATATTGCTAAAAAAAATAGACTGTAAAGACAGATCTGTTCATGATAAAGAATTACATTCTGATGTTGAGCAGTTATGTCCTGTCACCACATGTGAGTCAAATCAGTTACTGATAGAACCCCTAGTACATTTTGTTACAAAGGAATGTAGTAAACTTCTAAAAGACAGACACAATGAGTTCAGGAAGCTTAGACAAGTTATACATACATCTTTTCAAAAGTGCTTAGGAGTTTCAAATTCAGCAGAACAGGCTCCTGAGACATATCAAGCAGACTATAAGGAAATTCTTCAACAGCAGTTGCAGGATAAAGGAAATAAATTAGCTGAACTGACAGACTGGGAACTTCCGACATACACAGTTAATCTGTGCAAAAGAAATATATTTTATAATATGTTTATGTTTTGAAAATGGTTAAACATACATGGTAGGATGATAGAGACAAATCATTTTTTAAATGTTTTACTTTCATTCAGTTAAAGCAAGACATCTATCAGCACTACAGTAAGTACAGCATATGACTGCCATTCTTAGCATAGTCAAAAGGTAAACAAAACAGTTATAGTGCATAAAATTAAATAAAAATTGTTAATAAGAATAAAAATTTAAAGTCACAAGACTGACATGCTTGTATAAAGATATACAGATACAAGACAGACATGCATGTATGTTCTTTTCATCTAGAGTACATTTGTTTACAATACACAAAAGCAAAAGGCAGACATCAGCAAATATAAATAATATAAATATAAACATGTGTTGGTTAAACTAATATCTATTTTGTTTTTTACAATTTGTTTATAATTATATAGTAACACCAAATAGTTAACGTTCTGAATTTTAAAAAGAAAATCACAGATGGTATTATTCAAACAGTTTTTGTAAAATTAATGGCAGGACAGTTAAATAGTTAAATAGATAAATAAAAAAAATATACTGAAATCCATGTAAGGTAATTGTAAAATGATGTCTATTTATGTTGTATAAATGCATAGTTATGCAAATCACAATCACATTAAAGGAAAAATGCCAAAAGAATTAACTATAGTTTACAGAGTATGAAATGTTAGCTCAGACCTTCCTAGACTGAATGAATAGTTACAGGAAATGCTGGAAAGATAAGATAAACAACAAGACTGATTGCCAGATAAGTAGCTTGAGTTTTTCTAAAGCATCATTGTTGTAAAAACATAATTGTTAAAATGTTTACAGGCAACACTATTTGGTAATTGTAATAAAATGTCACAACTGTGCATAGATGTCACTTATAATCTGTTTGCAAGTAAATGTTAAAAGGACAAAAAAAACCCTCAGTTGCATCAAGTACAGCCAGCAAATGGGCTATAGTATATATACAGTTCAAATCAATTGTGCAGGAGGGTGTAAATACCTACTAGAGGTAATATACAGTGAAAGCTTTATTTAGTAACCTAATAAAATAAATGTATAACCAAAGTGTTGGGCTGACATATATTCTATTCTCACAGCATAGGGCAGGTAAACAGTGCTGAAGTACTACAGGGGGAGGGGTACTTTCTCAGTTTTACAGTGACTGTATAAGGGGGAGGGGTACTTTCTCAGTTTTACACTGACTGTATAAGCAATACTACACAAGGGTCTGAAATAAAGCTATAGAAAAAAATAAACAACAAGGGTCTGAAATAAAGCTACAGAAAAAATAAACAACAAGGGTCTGAAATAAAGCTACAGAAAAAATAAACAACAAGGGTCTGAAATAAAGCTACAGAAAAAATAAATAATAAGGGTCTAAAATAAAGCTACAGAAAAAAATATCTCATTCCTTTTTGACAGTACTCTTTTAGGGAGAGGAAAGAACAGGTATTAGTGTATTAGAAATACTGGTAAACTGGATTAAACATGACAGGATAAAATATTTTACAAGTTGTTAATAGCTATCATAATGGTTATTATTGTATTGTTTAGAATTAAATTGTATTTACAACCTGTTAAATTGTAAAGCTATACAAGAGATGGTTTAAAAAACAAGAGATGATTTAAAATTGCTTTATTAAAGCTATACAAGACAGAATAAAGATATGCAAAATGCATAAATGTTTCTAATAGCAAGAATGGTCACTATTTCAATATGTTTTTGACAAAACAATGTTGGTATAAAAAAGCATGAATATTTTAATCGCTGAGTATGTAGTTTAAAATAACATGACATATGCATTTGGTGCCAGTTCCACTAGATATTTCTAAAGAGACATAAACATTTTCCAATATTTTGCTCAATGATAATGTTATTAAATTTGTAAGATTAGACTAAATGTACTTTACAGTCTTTGTATGTACAAATGTAGAAAATTTCAGTACAAATGATAGTCTTTGTATGTACAAATGCAGAAAAATTCAGTACAAATGAAATTAATGTCTAGTAATGAATATGTGTGACAAAAACATATTTAAAGAAAACAATGGGTCCAGGGTACCTACTAGATTGAAATGCATAAATAGCAAACAGTCTGTGTAAATACATACTGTACAGGATACATCGTAATAAGTTCAAAAGTAATTTGTCAAGTTGTAATATCACTGGTTTTACCCCAGTAAAATAATTGCTTTCAAATATTTATTATCTAAGCCCAGTTCAGTATTTTACAAAGATGTTAATGGGCAGTTCAAAGACATGACCACAATGTTATGGTTAAAATGACATTAAAATTGTATGTTTTCAGTAGTGTATAAATGCTTGCAGTAGCACATAGTTATTGTCTCTTATAGTTAATTCAACAGTTGCAAAGAGTTAATGAAACAATTCTAAGTCATAAATTAAATTCTGTGATTGCAAAAGAATAAATTGATAAAGTTAAACTAAAGCAGACACAGCTCATAACTGATAAAATATTTTCACAGAATGGTCTGCAAAAGAAAAAGTTGTTAAATACATTCAGTTTTGGTAGTAATACTTTAATATCATTGTATTAACTATGTAAAATTGCATTTTGATTTGTTGTATCAAACTAAAGGTTTGTTTCTTGTGTTTTCTATATAAAATGTTTTGAGTATGTTTAAAAACAGAGGGAATTGTTAGATTTTATGAATATTAATCTGAAATTAATTATGTTGTAAATATGCTGAAAGAAAAGGCTTGCTTAAATGCAGAAACAGCGTTTAGTAATATGTGATCAGCAGTCATACTAAATGACCATGGCTTGGAAAAGGAATCTGCTGAATGGACATTTTTCCCTTACAGACTCAGAAACAGGATGTATGCAAGAGCAAAAATGCAAAATCTGCTTTTAAAGAACACTGACATGCTTTTCTGCACATATAAAAAATGGACACAATATGTTTCCTAAAATAACAGGATGGACACAATATATTTCCTAAAACAACAGGATATGTTTATGACACTGTGACAATGTGTTTTCTCAAAAATATGTTTTTCTGCATGGAAAAACAGGATATGACACAAGAACAGATGTTTTTATACAAAGATCCAAATAAAATACAGGATGTTCACACTGTCAGAAAAGCTGATCTCTGACAATGTGTTTTCTCAAAAATATGTTTTTCTGCATAAAAAACAGGATATGCTTATCAGCATTGGCACAAGAACATATGTTCATATACACAGATCCAAATAGAATACAGAACAATGTGTTTCCTCAAAAATATGTTTTTCTACATGGACATCAGGACACTGTTACAGGATATTCACACTGTCAGAAAAGCTGGTCTCTTACAAGACATTGTTAAACAAGGAAGCTTAGTATTGTTTCTACAGGATAAGCAATTCTCCAAAATAGAATACAGAACAATGTGTTTCCTCAAAAATATGTTTATGCATGACTAAAAACTGTATATAAAGAGCTGTATAAATCCAGTTATGTTAGAGGTATGGTAGGGACACAAGTCCTAAGGTAAATGTTATATCTCTCACATCATCTGTACTATATGAGAAGTAAAGTTGGAACAGTACTTTTAAGCTGCAACGTTTGTCCAGTTTAATTTATTATAAAAGTTATTGGTTACTGCTCTTAAAGACAACTGCTGCAAAGTATATTCTCTCATCAGTGTATATTCTGCAAGTTTCTGTATGCAACAGACTGTGAATGCAAATATAACCAGACTTTGAATTTTAGCAGAATCTAGCCAGCAAGACTGAGTGTCTATAGAACACCTCAAATCCATCCAACAGCAAGAAGCAGCAAGCAGTAAGCAGAGAGACAGCTCAAAATATTTTTTCAGGGATCAGTGGTGGCTCCTCATTTGTGGAGTGGGATAACTGTTGCTGTGCTCCATTCAGTGGGCACAAAGCCTGATGTGAAGCTGTTATTGAATAAGGTGCTTAAGTGGTGAGTCAGTTCATTCTGATGTTCATGTAAAATGCAGCCTGGGATGTTTTCCGGTCCCATAGATGCTGTGGTTTTGGCTTTAGAGAGTGCAACTTTTACTTGCGTAGTTGTGATTACAGGGACTCTGCATTCTTCCTGTATAGATATGGACCCCTTAGGGGGCGAGGAGGGTAAAGTTAGCACTGAACCTATCTGCCAGGATGTTGGCAATATCAGTTGGTTCTATAATTTTCATGCCTTTGTGCTGTAACTCAGAGCAGATCTGGGTGTTGCCATCAAGATTCTTGACATAGCTATAGAATGCTTTGTGGTTGTTCTTAGAATTAGTGGTGATTTTGTTTATGAAGCTAGCTTTGGAGGATCTTATAAGGGATATCAACTTCTTACTGAGGCTGACCAGGAAGCTCCTCCACTAATGAGATTTTACTCTCTTTTGCAACAGTTTCTTCCTTCTTTTGTACAGTTTGCTTATGGCAGGGGACCACCAGATTGACTTCCTTTTTTGGAAGATAGCATCTTGGTTTTGTTTGGGATAGCATGATCCATGTGCTTGTGTAAGTGCTTGTAGAGTGCATTTGTGTAGGATTCAGCAGTTGTAACCGTATTGTCCATCTGCATGGGTGTCAAGAAGTTCACCACTTCTGTCTTAAGAAGCATGAAGTTGGCTTTGGAGAAATTTTTTACTGTGGTTTCCTTAATGGGGGGTGGGGTGGGATGTGGATATAAAGGGTGATTAGCTTATGATCGGATCAGACCAATGAGGAGTTGACTTCAGGTGTGGAACACCGGTCACTCATGTTGGTAATGACTAGGTCTAGGATATTGCTGCCCCAGGTGGGGGTGTGCATAAGTTGATCTAGGGCATTGGAGTTTATGAATTCCAGAAAGCATTGAGCTAATGAGTTGGTACACGAGTAGTTTTCCAAGTTAATGGTGAGGTAGTTGAAGTCGCCCAATAATAGGGTGTTTGATTGAACCCTAATAGTTTCCAGTACATCAAGAAAAGAGGTGTGGGAATCCTGGGGCATGGTGGGGGGATCTGCAGCAAGCTACAATTTGGACTGCAGTTTTGACCAGAATTAGTTGCACTTGGATAACCTTGGATGCATTATGCTGAGCAACTAGCCTGGAGGTGTGGATATCCCTAATGAATATGGACACACCTCTGCCTTTGGTGTTTTGGTCTAGGTTACATGGCCGAAAAGTGTGGTATGAGTTATAGCCTGGTAGTGCAGGGGTGCTCTCTGGAGCCTTGAAACAGGTCTCAGTCACTGCACAGATATCAATGTTCTCCATTTTAAGGAGTGCCTCGAGTGAGTGCATTTTGTGGTGGTGATGCTGCGGTAGCATTGTCGCCTCACAGTTAGACATTGCCCATTCGATTCTCAGAGCGTCTTCTGTGTGATGAGTTGCGTGAATGGGCGTTCCTTCGTTGAAGGATGTGCATTAGGCCTGGCAAGCCAGCACATAAAAATCTACTGCCAATCATTAGCAGACCGGAGTTCCGCTGTGGCGAGCCCTAACCGGGATAAGCCAAAAAACACATTACTAGACTTCTAGCATTGAGTAGCATTACCCTCAGTTTTTGCTTGTCTGTTCCTGTTATGGTTTTGAATTTGTGTTTTGAACCTTGCCTAAAAAAGGCAGTATAGGGGCAGCAAGAGCTTTAGCCAGTATCTGGAATCCCAGAGCAGGAGCAGAGACATTCTTAATTGGTCTTTTAGATAGAGTTTGAACAATTGGTAAGATGTAGATGTTCTAATGGAAGTATGGAGGGAATTCCAGGCTTTAGCAGTGGAGGAGTTTTGTGCATGAGTAACCCAGTGGAGGGAAGAACAAAGATATGTTGGGACAATCACTTGCTCCAATCCATGAGGCACGTGTGCTAAACTAAGCGTGAATTTGCAGCTTCCTATCTATTTACCCCAACTGACTTTGAATAGAGTAAAATAAGTACTTTGTGCTATGTGGAGAGGAAGATGGTTCCACAGAAGGGATATTATCTGTAATACAGTCCTATTCCTCCAGCATGTCCTATTTATGTTACAAAAGCTGTTGAGATCCCTTAAGTGGGTATTCATGCTTCCATTGTACTTGTGAATGTGTAATAGGTCAGAAAGAATAGGGTCTGTTAAGGCTCTATACTCAAGAAAGAGGTCACCTCTTAGCAGGCAGTATGATACCAAAAAGGACATGACTTTGAGATGGTTTGCATAGACTTTATGCTTTAAGCTCTTGATTCTTTGTTGAGAAGGTACTGTGTTTTTTATAGTTGTGATAAATGTTTGGACAGGCATATACCAAAATACTCCATCTTTTTGCAAGGAGATGACTGCTGATGTACTCCATTTATCTTGCAGGAAGCCTGATGTATGCTGATATTGCATGGCCCCTGTTGGGAATCTGACAAATCCTATTTCATAATGCCAGTTTTCTTGTTCCACAGAAGTAGCATTTCTGGCCTTGGACTGTGCCTTGAAGATTTTGTGTAGATACAGTTACATGACCTGGGAATATAAGAGAGAAGGGGAGGCTGTAGTTTGAGCTTAACATGTCTTTCAATAGGCTGGCTATATACTCTGGGTCCAAGTATGCAACATACTTTACTATTATATCTGTGCATTACTCTAATATAGTTAAAGAAGGCTTTGTGGTG
>NC_056744.1:1509117006-1509134506 GCF_019279795.1 Protopterus annectens
TGACCGTGAAAGTCAGACTTAGCATGAGGACATCGCTTTGTTCCACTTTTAGCCTCCTACTCAGGAGTTAGATGCAGAGGTGTGCTCACCTCTGGCCATCCTGATATAGAACAGCACTAAATATTACGGCTGGTTCCGCTGCTGTTCTCCTTCACATTCATTGTGACTGCTATATTGTGACCATGTTCATTCTTCATAACTATAGATATATGTGTGTGTGTGTGTGTGTGTGTATCTTTATATCTCTCTCCATATATATCGGTCTGTACATACACATGCATATACACCTACATACATTTTTACATTCCACATACCATTTAATCACCGCCACCTACCCGCTTGCATACCCGCTTACGTCTAGGGTTGCCACCTTTTCTAATGGACAAAGTGGGGCAATTTCGGGACACACATCAGATTTTAAAGGCCGACACATACCCACGGTCAGTACAGGGTTTAGAACTTTATTTATTTTCCTAGATGAGAGCTTGTAGCAGTTTAGTTGCTTATTCTGTTTCTTGTAAAATTTACGTATTTTACATACAGAAATAACTGTTTTATGCAACTGTTACATGAAATATGGTACATAATTATTTCCTACAATAACAGGACATTTGCCATTGTATTATTTTTGGTCAGGACACACCTGCCCAAACAGGGACTGTCCCTCACAAAGTGGGACAGGAGGTACCCTGCTTACATCAGTGCCTTAATCACCCTATATCCAACTGCCACTATGCGAATGTGTAAAGTATATATTCTTGATAATGCATGTGGGGAGCCGTGCATCATGGTCAGGTGTTTAATGCCCGGTAGAAGGTTCTGCATCACCGGCTGGAGGGTGAGCAGTCTCAGGAACCACTACTGCACATACAACATGTGTCCAGATGTCTACAAAGCTGGACATCATGTCGTGACACCAAGTCTGATGTTTACACAGGACATTTATCCCATGAGGGATGACCAAAAATTGAGCAGACCAATAAACTTCGATATTTTTGGATTTATGAAAATGTGATAGGGTTATACATGCAAGGGATACATAGTTTGCAATCCTGAGACTGCCTATGGTGAGACTGCCTACTAGATATGAGTATTGGTCACTATGTGCAGATATGGCTGTGCCAAGCTAGCAGCCCGGGTATGGCTGGATTTGGTAGACGTTCAGGAATGGGGGGGGGTGGTTGTGTGCTGTAGAGGGGATGATGGGTATTCAATTATGCATCCAGGTGTGTTGTGGTTGGATGGCTCAGTTCAGGCCAGTCCATTATGTGGGTTTGTGCCAGTGACGTTTCTGTACATGTGTATCACACATTTTAATATTCATAAGTTTGTGGGATTGTGTTCTACAGTATGGCCTGTCAGGTTGTATTGCGGATGTGTATGTTTGTTCTTTTTGTTTCTTTCTGATTCACCCACTGCTCCCTCATACACCTCCAGTTCACCTATTGTGCATCCAACACAGTCTCCCCTTGGTGAATTATTACATTACCCATCCCCCCACCCCCATATTCCACACACTCCATCCATCCCTTCTCTGGTTGATGGCGCATGGCATGGTCAAGGGAACACATTGCATACACTACATCTCTGTGGTACTTGTATGATTGTGAGGACTACTCTAGCATTTTTCACCTTCCACATGCTGTACATCACGCACATAGGTACATGCAAATACTTATCTTTCATGACATGATAGGTATTCCCCGGGTAATACCAGTTCATCTTTGGCCCATCCTGACAAGGATGCCTTGGACCGTGAATGGGCAAATTTAGGGTGAATGCTCTGACCATTGGTAGGGTTGCCACCTTTTCATATGGCCAGGATGGGATATATTCGGAAAACACATCAGATTTTACAGGCCAACACATACCCATGGTCAGTACAACGGATAGTACTTTTGTTTTATGACTAAATGTAAGCTTATTGTTGCAGCAGTTTAGCTGCTTCTTCTGTTTCATTTACTTGCTTATTCTGTTTCTTGCAACATGTAGGTATTTTACATACGAAAAAAAAGTATTGTATGTGACTATTACATAAGATTTGGGAAATAATTATGTCCTACGATCGCATGACACTTTACATTTATATTGGTTTTGGTATGGACACAACTGCCCAGAGGGGGACTGTCCCTCACAATGTGGGACAGGTGGTAACCCTAACCATTGGGCTAGGCTTAGCTATTGGCAGTGTGCTAACACTATGCGTTTCGCTTCCACTTGGTATAACTATCGACACTACAATGGAATACGGGCACAGGCTTTTAAATGTCATTTGTTCGAGGGATGGGGACTCAATATTCAGCTACGTGCATTTGTGTTTGCTTCTTATTTTTGTGTTCGCAAAACTGTCTTGCATGCTTTGCATACGTTTCAGTATCCATGGACACTGACAGGTGTGATTACTATTAGAGGCAGGCTGTACTAGTCAGCATTTTAGGTTGCACGTAAACAGCCGACATGTCCAGGCCTGCATGCGGTGCTTGGACACGCCCCCTGCACTCGTGCACATTTCCTATGCACGTGGATGTGGTGGCAGCGAGCCTTCATTAATATGCATATGGCGCTACTGCTCCATCTCTACACCACATGGATGGCGTAAGCCTAACGCCATCCTTGCGCCGAGCTTCATGAATCCCGGGGAACGTTTGATAAATCATGCATGTGCATATTCCAGCTCTTGCTGGAGCTGTTTTGCATCAGCTGATGAGTTGATAACAGTGTTCAGTTTGCAGTCATCAGCAAACTAGATTAAACACACTTCTAGTATATTGGTTTGGATATCTGTAAGATAAATGCCAAACATGACAGGGCCCAGAACTGATCCCTGTGGCACTCCACTAGTTACCATATAGATTCAGAGGGCAAGCAAGCAACTTCCATAACCTGGAATCAGTTCGACAGCCAATTTTTATGGGAGCAAATTGCATTAAGATTGTCTAATTTTTCAATAACACCCACATGTGGGATAGTGCCAAAAGCCTTGGTAAGTTGAGGTAAGTAGTGTGCATTGAATGGCCATTGTCCACAGCCCCTATAAGCTTTTCAAAGACCCTTACTAGATTTAACAGACAGAGCCTGCCCTTCACAAAACCAAACTGATTGTGATCTAGATCAGTTAAATTGTCTGTGTTTGCATAAATAAGTTCTTCTATGATACATTCCATGGCTTTGCATATAAGGATGGTGAGGCTGATGGATCTATAATTACCCAGGGCTATAGAGGGGTCACTCTTGTGTAGGGAAATCACAGTATCTTATCTTCTGGCATAGAGAACAAACCCTTTAGATGGACTGAGGTTGGTTTAAGCAGAGGGTCAGATAATGCATACTTGACACTGACAGGAATGCAGCTTGATATGTTGCCCAGTCCCATGGAAGTATTATTTTTAGCCTTCAACGGGGATTCTAAGTCTTGTTCCAATGTTATTTCAGGGAAAACTACATTTTCAGGGTTAGTGGAAGCAACTATGTGAGTAGGCGGGATTAAGGTAGAACTAAATGTGTCTGCTAATATATTAGTTATATCATTGTGATCAAAATGGGTGATGTTATTCTGGATGATCTCAGTGCATTGTTAGACATTATTCCTTAATTTTCTGACATAACTGAAGAAAGATTTGTTGTTTCCTTTAGTATTTGTAGCAATGTTAAATTCTCATACTCTGCTTTACATATTATAATATTGTTTTAAGTTCCTTGCTAGCATGTGTCACTATAATCTTGAGGGAGGGAGATGGGGATTTATTTGCACTTTTTATTTATTTTCTTTTTTTCTTTCTAAAGTTTATTAATATGGGAGACCCACCAGAGAGGTGTATTTCTGACTTGCTATTATATTTTGGGCCAGATGGGTACTGACTTTTCTATGCAACACTTCAAATGATGATAAATGCTAGATGGGAATGAGACAGCCCTCTAAACTGGGTCCATTTGCAGGGGATTGTTCAACACTTTGCATTGGTCTTCTACAAGATGAAATACGTCAGCCTTGGAGAAGTCCCTAAAGATGGTCTCATTCAGTGGGGAGCAGTGTGACACCCCAACCCTGGCCCCGTAGTCAAGGAGCCTCAATCATCACCACTGGCAACAGTGTGGAAATTACACACAGGGTGGATGACAAGTACGCACACAGTAAAGTGCAATTTACCTTAAGAGCACACAGAGATCACAGTCAGTCTGGGGCTGGTTTCTCTCTCATTCTCCAGATCCCCAATAAGACTCCCCACTGGCACAGCTATAGAGTTGAGATCTCGGTTGAGTGTCCAGCTAAGACCTCCAGCACCCTCTCTATACAACCAGTGCTTCATGTCCCTGCCCAAGTAGTTGACACACACACACACACACACACACACACACACACACACACACACACACACACACACACACACACACACACACACAGACACTTTGTGATTTGATTTATACACAACCCAAACACACACCTGAGAATGGCTGGCACAGGTTTACTAGCTATTCCCCCTTATGCCCAGACTATAAAGTAGTTTCTACCACCACTGGCCACTAATTATCAGTTACTTTAAGGCCCTTAACAAAGGGTGTCCAATCCTATTGTGTAATGTTACTATTAAACCAAATGGTAGTCTGACCAAGAGCAAGGCTATTAGGAGTAGCCTGTACAGTGTCACCAAATAGATACACAAGTACTCTAAGAGCTTAAATATCTCCAAACAGACCAGCCAAAATTGAAAGGTTTAAATATATTTAATAATAAATAGTAAAAGAACAGGAAATGCTCATTAAATCATCACAGTAACTTCACAGTTCAAAATCACAGGAAATATTTAAAACAGCATTGCAGTCTCAAATAAATAAAGAAAATATCTAAGCTATACTTTACTATATTCCTATCTGAATATAAAAGAGTTACTATGCCCTAAAAACTTACTTACAGCAAGGCAAGTGCAGAAGGTAGTGATGAGTGGATGTTCTTGTCAGGTCAAAGAAAAAAATGCAAAATGCCCAGTCTCTCTCTGAGAGAGTTCTTAAATTAATATCAAATATTACTTTTCGGTTGGCTTGGATGACATCACTTTTTGTCATCTGACTTCGGTTCCCAAGCTAAACCCCCTTTGTCAGAAACTAACAGAATTTATCATCTCCCCTGTGAACAATACATACCCTCAGATCTTTTAGTAAATGGTAGAAGTCATAAAATAATTTACATTTCTCCACACTTAGACAATACAAAAAAGCCCCACTAGTTCTACACATTATGTCTCCTGTTGCACTGAAACTGAAAGATAACATCTCTTTTATCATATGGTTATAAAACAATTTAATTTCAATTATTTTCTCTGAATTGTTTTCAAGTTAATTTCCTGTGTTCCAGTTTCCATTAAAGATGTACATCTAAACAGTCACAATAGTGAAGGTACATTCCTGTTCTAGTCCAATAGGGCATGCTGTGGATACATTTTAGCTCAGTCCTTTACACACACTTCTGTAAAAATCATATCAATATTCACAAATGACAGAATTATTTTCAAAATTCCAGATAGTTGGGTTGGCAGTGTCTCCCTTTGTCACAAGCAGTACCACTGGATTTGACAAAAAAGGTGACTGATTTCTGATCAGATTTAACCAAGGATAAGGAGATGTAGGTAGGGTGCAGGTGGGGGTAGGTTGGTAAGGTCCAGGTCAAGACTATTAGAGCTTCTAGTAGGTAGTGCTATAATTTGTTTCAGTGTATCTGTATGAATGATGTCTAGGAAACACTGCACATAACTATTTTAGAAGTATATGTGCCAATCAATGTTGAAATCCCCTTTAAAGAAGGTATTTGGTTTGATTTTCAATGCTTCAGTTGTGTTGAGGTAAGTTCTATGATTTTTGGGTGACATTGATAGGGATCCATATCTAGGAGTGAAGTAATACCTGGATTTAAGGGTGATTTGGGTATCTATGAACTCCAATTTAGGGTTGTAGGTATTTGATATTAAGTAATGTTTTTTGTGTAACAAATATTGATGCTTCTCTGCACTTGCTCAAGGTTCTGAAGTCATGATAGGTGCTAAACTTTGGTATGGAGAGAATGTTGCCATTGCATTGGAACAATATTTCAGTAAATTCACAAATAAGAATGGGGCCTTCAGTCCTGGCATCTTTCTATTTAGTGTCCTGCCACTGAGTCGTTCTACCTTGATGTTGTCCAAATTTAAGTTTGAGTTTTCTATGTAGGAACGTCCAGCAAGGTAACACTGCCTAAAAATGCACTATGAAGGAATCAAAGGCTTTAGCTAGTATGTGAAAGCCCTGGCATGACAGGTGTAAGCCATCCCTAGTGAAACATGATATCTTATCTTATCTACTATATCATCCCAGGCAGTTGCATTCAGATCTCCTTAGAATGATATCAAATAATTACTCAATTGTTAAAGCTAATTATTTTTTCTTTGTGTCTAGGCATCATTCTTGGTGAAGGCAAAATACTACTCAATACCAGTGACTTTACTGCCTCTAATGCATGCATGCTAAGTTCCATCATGTGTCTCTGCATGTCCATCTGGATGGAGTGTCTCAAGTTATTTACTCCCCTAACAGACCATAGTCATAGCTATCTGTCTTGAGTGTCTTTGGGGCACTTTAATATCATTTGCCCTGGCACCAGACAAGCAGCTTTTAGTCACCTTGTTCTTATCCAATGTGGTAATGGTGGGGGCTGTATTCCTAACTATAGATTCACCTATGACTAAAACATTTCCCCTAGTTAAAAGCAGATTTAATGGGCTTTATATGCTTAGGACTGTTTTCTTGACGATTTTTGGTGAATTTTCTGGATTTGTAGCTTGAGTGAGTGGAAAAGGAGTTGGTGTTGCTTTGTGTGCTGGAGACTGAGATTATTTTACAGTGAGTTCTATGAAGCTTTGGCATTTTTTTTATTTTATGGCCTCAGCATATGTCATGGGTCTGGAAATGTGCTGTGGTTGATGTGATGTTATAGAGGTATGATGCTTATTGTTAGGGGCTAATGCAAGAGGATTACCTCCATATTTGTTAAATATTTACAGCTCTTGCAGGTTGCACATTAACTGGTAGAAGTAGTGAACAGTTTATAAGCACAAAGCAGTTGCTACACTGTCTTTCAACACCTAATTCAGTCAGACTGGCCACAGATGGAGTGAAAGCAGCTTTTTGTGTTGCCAGAGGGTGGAGGACTAGGGCTTGCACAGTGCTCTGGTTGTTGGGAAACTAGTATAGTATATCCTAAACATATTTTTTTCAGACAAAGTTGTTAATGACACTTTGCAGTATACAATGACTTACATTTTGATTTAACATTTGTGATTAAACATGAAACAGCCATCAAGAAATAAGAAAAAAATACTACATTAGTAAACATTCGATAATGGGTAACTAATACAAAATAAGCACTGAAGGAAAATAGCATAAAACAGCATGCCCTAAGATTCATTCCATGAACTCACCACCAGACTTATAGCTGGCAATCCAAAGGGCCTGCAGAGGTATGGATGAAGTATTTAGGGAGATACTCTGCTGTTAGGTTAGATGATAGGTAATCCAGGGGTACTTATTGGAAATAGAGAATTAGGTTTGTCAGCAATGTAGATTTGACATAATGGTTAATGTCGTCAGCTTATAGACACAAGGTACAAAGTTTGATTCTGATTTCAAGTTAAAATGATCCTTATGGATAGTTAGACTAGTATTCACCTATAAAACTTTGATGATTAACCTATTGGTTAGGCACGATTAGTGCTAGTCTTACAACATGTTCACAGCTGGGAATCAATGTCCCCTTGCTTCTTTCACCAGAAGCAAAAGTAAAGAACTAATCCAAAGATGAGAAGCAGGCCACAGGCTCTTTGGTGATCATCAGTCTCATCCCAGATTTTTCAGGGGGTCTCTAGGTTTGTTGTAGCCTTCTACTGATAGATGCACTGAATAGCAAATAGGTCAATTAGGAAAGTTTGACACTCATACACTACCCAATTATTTTGTACCTAAGAAGAAGCTGTCTGGCTTTCCAATGACCAGTAGTGTCAAGGAGGTCTAAGAAATAATTTACCTCTGCTACTTTTCTCACCAGTAGCAAACAGAAGCACTAATCTAAAATGATTACTGAGAAGCAGAATGCAGGCTGTCCAGTGATTGGTAGACTTGTCCCAGATGTAGCAGATTTTAAAAGTTAGATGGAAAATGGGTTAATATCCTAATAACTGCATGTGCACTAAGCAGTTAGGAAGATATGAAAGACAGAACACTTCAGGCTTTAGCAGTCTAAGGGGAGAGCTTCTAATTGTAAAAGAACAAGATGGTTTAAATGGGGTCTATATTAGAACACCGAAGTTTCAAACTTCGAGTGTTTTAATATCGACCCATTTTCAGCAAATGCTGAAAATATCGAAGAAACAGAAAACCAAATTTTTTCCTAGGGGAAGAATTCAGTTGTCTGTTTCTGTTGCTTTGGTATTTTGAGTGCTGTGGTCGAAAGTTACGGGTCAGGTTCAGGTAAGTGTGCGATTGTGTGGACGTTAGGGTTAGGGCTGGTTAGGTGAGTTAGGCTTAGGGTGCGGGTCAGGTAAGTGAGCAAATTTGTGGATGTGAGGGTTAGGGCGGGGTAGGTGAGTTAGGGTTAGGGCATGGGTGAGGTGACTGTGCTATAGTGATGGATCTTAGGGTTAGGGTTTGGGTTAAGGTAAGTGGATAGTTAGTGGTGTATGTATAGTTTAGTGTACGGTTAGGTGTAAGAGTTTAGGTGTATGTGTGTGGATTGCTGTTTGTTTGGTGTGCATGTGTTGTGTGTATGTGTTTTGGAACAGCAAATTTTTCCCTAGGAAAACATTTGCTGTTCTGTATGTTCAATGTTTTAAATTTTCGAATAATAGGGTTCGATATTAGAACACTCAAAGTTTTGAAACTTCGGTGTTCTAATATAGACCCTTTAAATGGGGGGGGGTCATGGTATTCTTGATCAATGGAATACAGTGAGAGGGCAAATAACTTTAAATAGCTTTGGGGAGTGGCGTCACAAAATGATGATTCTGTGCTTACTATAAAAAGCCAATGAAAGAGGAGAGGGATGGAATTATGTGGTCACATGATCATAACTGGTAGGCAACTAGAGAGGTAGTAAGTTTAAGAACACAACACCAGAGTAGGAGAGTGGATAAATTCTAATTTTTGTGACTCACAAGAGACACAGATTTAGTTTCTGTCCATGTTTAAATATGCAATTGAAAACTGAATAGAATTAAAGCACAGTGCAATGAAAATACATCACAATATACAGAATACAGAAAGAAATACAAAATACAAAAAAACAATAAGAGTCTGTGTGAGCTTTTCCACCATAAGACTGAACTAGGAAGTGTCTTCCAATACCTCAGAATCCAGAGATTATGCTAAGGCTAATCTGCTAAAACTGAGTGATGACCTGACTAAATTCAGAATCTCCTTACAACTTGATGACTTCACTACTTATGTGGAATAATTTACTACCAAACTCTGTGCACAAAAATATAATGCCAAATTTAAAAAATAACCTCCCGTGGAGTAGCCCAAATCTATAAACATCCTCTGTAATAAAAGGAAAAAAAAATACTCATTGCATGCAAAAATATGTTTAACTTTCAAAAGATGCAAAAAAAAAAAAAACTGTTGCTAAACTTAACAGGGAACTCTTGACCCTGACCAAATCAACCATATATGAGGAAAAATGAGTTACCTAGGCAAAGGACCACCACAAAGCCTTCTTTAACTATATTAGAGTACTGCATAGAGATAATAGTAAAGTATGTTGCATACTTGGACCCAGAGTATGTAGCCAGCCTATTGAGAGGCATGTTAAGCTCAAACTACAGCCTCCCCTTCCCTCTTATACTCCCAGGTCATATGACTGTATCTTCACAAAGTCTTCAAGGCACTGTCCAAGGCCAGAAATGCTACTTCTATGGAACAAGAAAACTGGCATTATGAAATAAGATTTGTCAGATTCCCTACAGTGGCCATGCAATATCAGCATACATCAGACTTCCTGCAAGATAAATGGAGTACATCAGCAGTCATCTCCTTCCACAAAGGTGGAGTATCAATGGACCTGGATAATTATAGACCTGCAAGCCTGACCTTTCTAATCTGTAAAACTATGGAAAAGAAATGAGGACTTATTTAACCTAAAAACTCTCAAAACATGGCAGTTCAGGTATATCATGGATAGATCCTGCCTACTTTACCTAATTGACATCTTTGAGAATATTACTTAAGCAATGGGTGAGGGCAAATCAATACACTCTTCATATGGAGACCTTGCAAAGGCATTTCACACCATCTCACACTCAGGTATCATATAAAAACTCTTACAACTAAATATAAATACCAATGAAACTCAGTGAAAGCTACATAACTCACAAATAGAACACAGGAAATGAGGATGTGCAGCTCTGTATCCCCCAAAATACCTGTCACAAGTAGTGTACCTCTGGATTCACTCCTTGTTTAACTCCACTTTGTCATTTACTACTCTAAGATCAAAGTAAATGTTAAAAGCTTAATACTGACCAAGTTTGCTTATGACTGTAAAGTTGGTACCACCATTAACATGTCAGAAGACAAGATACTTCAAGAAGGCCTTTCCCAAACAAACAGCTGATAATAAAACCATGGACTAAAACTAAATGCCAAGAAATGCCTAATAGTACCCTTCAACAAACATGGCTTCCTTCTAAATATCACGTCAAAACATTCCCCTGAAAGATGATCCTGTAATCGAGGTTCTGGGAACCTATGCAGACAATTATTTCTCTTTTGATCATTGCGCAGTTTATATCTAAATATATGGCATGCAGGTCCAAAGATGTAACCATTCCACTGTACTTGGCTTTCTGTAGGCCATTCATTGAGTATAATGCTCATATTGGTATATGCCTGTCCAAACATTTATCACAACTATAAAAAACACAGTACCTTCTCACCAAAGAATCAAGGGCTTAAAGCATAAAATCTATGTAAACCATCTCAAAGTCATGTCCTTTTTGGTATCATACTGCCTGCTAAGAGGTGACCTCTTTCTTGAGTATAGAGCTTTAACAGACCCTATTCTTTCTGACCTATTACACATTCACAAGTACAATGGAAGCATGAATACCCACTTAAGGGATCTCAACAGCTTTTGTAACATAAATAGGACATGCTGGAGGAATAGGACTGTATCACAGATAATATCCCTTCTGTAGAACCATCATCATCTCCACATAACACAAAGTACTTATTTTACTCTATTCAAAGTCAGTTGGGGTGAATAGATAGGAAACCGCAAATTCACGCTTAGTTTAGCACACGTGCCTCATGGATTGGGGCAAGTAATTGTCCCAACATATCTTTGTTCTTCCCTTCACTGGGTTACTCATGCACAAAACTCCTCCACTGGTAAAGCCTGGAATTTCCTCCTTACTTCCAGTAGAACATCTACCTCTTACCAATTGTTCAAACTCTATCTAAAAGACCACTTAAGAATGTCTCTGCTCCTGCTCTATACAGGATAACCATCTACCAACCTACTTAAAGCTCAAATCTACTTTTGATCCTTTATCCATGAAAATATTCCTGTCAGATTTCTCTTAGTAGCTCTATAATCACTTTATTTTATTCGTATTTCCCCTCTCATTAAACTCTAATATAACCACATAAAAACCTCACCCCTGTGCTTTGTACATTGATGAAAACTCTATATGACAACCTCCAACTCTCTAATTATATATATTTAACCAAACTTTATCTTGCTTGGTCTTCTTGTTTTACTGCATTCAATATCACTGTCTTCTCAAAACACTTCGGCATCTATATCTGAATCTACACACCCCCTATCAATCTTATACGCTCATGTCAACATCATATTTCATTCTATCACACATGCTATGTTGCCTCAAAATTGTGTAAATATTTAACCCTATGTACCCAGTTAATCTGTATCTTGTAAATATTTGACTCTTGTAAATATTTGACTCTCTGTATTAGTGTTCCAAATGTAATTTCACATTTACTGTTAGAAATGTAAATTCTCTATGTATTACAATATGAAATGTGATCGATACCTGCAGCTTTTCTCTCTGGGTCTCTGTTGAAAATGGATACATACACAGACAGACTATCTCTGCAAACAAATATAAAAAATAAATAAATAAATAAAACACAAGGGCCAAAAACACCCATGGGAATGTAAGGCTGTGCTTCTTAAGATCTTTACAGATCAATAGCCTAGCAAGTACCTGTAAACCCATGAACCCATAACAGTTATTACAACTGCATATAAAAAGAAAAGACAAGGAAATGCTCCAGATTTTGTCATATCACTTCTGCATGGCAGAGGTCTTCCTAACAGCCTTAAGTTTGTTGATGTAACAGTGTAAGAAGCTGGTACAAATCCTTACTAACTCCTTTCCAGGACCTGAAAAGGACATAAATAACTAGTGATATCCAAAAGTATCACCTAACAAAATGACTGTTGATGGTATCCATACTCCCTGCACTTAATAGCCAAATACACACATCCAATAGTAGAGGGATCCAGTCTGCAGTTCCTGTCACTGCTGCTAAGGACTGTCCCAAATCACTCTCTGATTTCAGGACACTCTCACTAGCAGACAGTTTACATCCTCTCCCACATTTTTACAGCATTTTGCATTACAGTCCTATTGATTAGTACCTTTAAGAACAACAGTCATAAATACATTGTTTTAAAAGGCATAAATGTTGGACTAGGCATAATCTTCAGCAGCCCAGTTTGCAGGTACAGAACTTGTATCCAAACATGGGAGCTTGAGATCAACTATTTATTCTGACTTGCTCTTGCCCCTATAAAATCTGCCTTGGCATTCACTTTCTATCATTCTGTAATTTATACAAATAATCTTCTCACTGAGTATATGGGAAACGAATTTTCAGGTGAAGGTCTGAATTTATGACTAGGACTATTAAATACTGCAAGAAGTGTTACCATTTTATATGACCTGAAGGAGATTTTTCTTGCTATTCTAAAAAGTTATAGGAATTATGCTCTAGAGCCAAAAAAAAAAAAATTTACTCAGAAATGCATGTACTTATCAGGTCATTGACTTCAGATAATCCCTACACTCTCTAAAAACACTCAAACGAGTGCAAATGAAGAGTGTTTGTATATGTTATGTTTCATTAAAAGTATACTTTATGTTATAATATTTAAAAACATTTTCAGTATACATCTCTCCATTTTAATATTTAATATTTGATTAGTTGGTTTTAAACATGTTTCTTTAATTTTTGTTAATGAATGAACTGTTGATCACATGACTTTTAACTATTTAAATGAGGTCTTTATGTTACGACTGTACTCTGAAGAAGCCCGTGAAAGCACTGAGTGTAAAGCGCGTTTCTTTTTGGTTTAGTAAAGCACGAGTATGGTACTACGTTTGGCAGTGGCATTTTTCTTTTATTGATTCTTTTTTTAATCCCTGCATTCTTTGAGGTTCAAATCATATCATGTAAGCCTTAACCATGTTTCCCAAGACCTTCTAGTACTTTCTCTTTCCATCCTCCTAGATGTCAACTTTCTACTGGAGTTTCTGTTTACCACTGGATGCTAGCCCTCCTTGAATGAGCATGTTTTCACTAATGCCCACATGTTTTGGTAGGGTCCTCAGTTGCCGATACTGTGTAGCCACTGAAACTTTGGAATATCAACCAAATCAGGTACTCTGAGCCACCCACACAAGACTAAGAACTTGAGCTTCTTCTACAATATTGTAGACCTTGTTCGCAGCAGATAATGTAAAAAATAATTTTCTGGTGCTTGGAGAGGGAGGCATTCCATCCCTGATGGAGAATATGATGAACATTAAAATGGGATTTCAGTAAGGAAAAACATTATAAAATCCCTATTCCTTGCCAAGAATAGGGGCTAGAGCATCTTAAGATTCTTAATTTTATTTTGGAAACAGATGGGTAAAGGGGCATTGTGTTCTTTAATCAGTTTGAGAACTGTGGACAAGTGTACAAGGTGGTATTTGAGACCTAATGCCCCAACCATCTGACTGAGCTCTGCAGATGTCTTATTAAAGGATGGAAGTATTGCCTTTCTCTACTAAGCTTAAGACCCAAAAGAATGCAAAGTCTGTCAAAAACATATTGGGAGCAGTTCTATAGGGTTGAATAGTGAAACTGTATAATCTCCCTCTCAAGCCGTGTGTCAGTAATGGCCTGATGTCTTGAGAATTGCATCCCCCATCACTACAGTGTTATTTGATAAATCCCCAGCAATCCCACTTATCTCCGCTGAATATGCAGAAACATACAGTACCACACTATACCAGCATGGCAACATCTGCAGAGATGCAGCTGTACCCCTTAGGAATAAGTGTAGGGCAAACCTCAGAAACAACTGCCTCAACCCACCAGGTCCCCTGAGAAGTGTACACACATGCTGCTCTAGCTCTACTTCACTTGTGGCTGCCCCACAAGTGAAGAATTTCTGAAAATTATCCTGCAAACAACTGAGTGCAGAAGGAGTCACTACTGGGACTTTTACTCTCTGAAAATAGTCTCATCTCTAGGTCTGCTTCACTTGTGCCCCCCCCCCTCCCCAAAGTGAAGACTTTCTGAAAATTATTCTGCAAACAACGGAAGGTAAAAGGACTCACTACTGGGACTTTTACTTTCTGAAATATTCTTATCTCTAGCCCTACTTCACTAGTGGCTGCCCCCCCCCCCCCCGTGAAGAATTGCTGAAAATAATTTTGCAAACAACTGAGTGCAAAAGGAGTCACTACTAGGACTTTTACTCTCTGAAAATAGTCTTATCTGCATGTCTACTTCACTTGTGGCTGCCCCCCCTCCCAAGTGTAGACTTTCTGAAAAGTATTCTGCAAAACTGAAGGAAAAAGGGCTCACCCCTGCAACTTTTACTCTATGAAATATTCTTATGTAAGTGTATTCCCTGTTAACTAATTTCTGCATCTAGTTCTTTGTGCTTTCACTCAATTTTATTATATTGGCTTAGCGTGCACACTTTGCAAGGCCCCCCCTTTTTTTACCAATCCCTACCATTCCAACTAACTGCCACTAGCTGGCAGCAGAACACCACCAAACAACTGAATCTTAGCCCAGAAAAGCAGCTCATCTTGTAAGCAGGACAGCGCTCTACAGTTACTTAAATTCTCCAATATTTCTGTCTGCTGTAAAATCACCCAAGTCCCTTCAAAGCAGCCATTTTTCCATTCACTGTGATTAAATAGTGGAACACAGTGACTGGCATAATCCCTGCCATTAAGAAACAATGCTGCTTACCTTCATTACTTAGATTCCTGACACTTTTTTTTCCAGCCCTTACCTCCTAGGTAGGGCTATGCCCACTCCACTTCCCTATCCTACTCCCTTTCCCACACACCCCCTAGCTCATTTGCTTTATACCTAACCTTACCACACCCACACTTAACTCCTATCCCTCAGCCAATTACACAAACCACCACCACCGCCTCCCCCTCCTTTGCTCTCATATTACACACACTGCAGATTGTTTGTCCCCACTCTCAAAGTTGCTACAATCAGGACCCCTGCACATTCCACAGGTTTATGTCTATACACTCCTACTGCTTCTGACAAACCAAACATGTACTCCCATCAAATAATCCTAACTCTAGCACTCACCATCACAGCCCCTCTAACCTCACCCTACTTGAACAATATTACAATCTCCAAAATAAGTCACTCCACCTCAACCTCACTTCCAAGAACTACCCGTTACTCATCTCAGCCTCACTCTTTAACCACACCACCTATGACCAACACCCCTACAAACTCCTGCATTATCAAAGCAAATCTAGGGTATCCATACAATGTGACTAAAAAGACCACTATGGGAAACTATTTTAAATATATATATATATATATATATTTTTTTTTTTTTTTTAACTTTTCCTTAAGAGTGGATCACTGCAACCTGTATGCAACAGATAGAAGTAGTTACTATTCATTTTATTCAGTTTGTAACCCGGGCAGACATCCTGATGAGAGTTTGATGTCTTCTAAAGAAAAATCTTTCCTATCATACACTGTGAGTCCACTGTTTCTGAGAATACAATGCCCATATCTGGTCTGTCATATAAGACTTCCATTCAGTTAGCATAAAAGAAAAGGAAAGAGCAGGTAAGTTTGACAGGCCTCAGTAAAAGTATCCTTTACTGTCACACAGTGCCTTTTACAAATGTGTTTCCTTACGATGTATTACACATTCTGTGAAAAAATCTTCCAGAACTGCCAGCTCGTTTGATCTGCTTCAGTTTTATTCTCACGTCACTCCTCCCATATCCCCACCCTCAGCTAGAAGAGTTTTGCATTTCCTGCCCTGCTAGGTTCAGCTAATTTGAATGACAATATACATCAAACAGAGTTGCTTGCAGTCAGCTGGGTGTGCCTCTGAAAGTGTTCCCTCAGCTCTCTCCTTACTGCTATCATCTGAATAGCACTTTCACAGTAAGTCAAGTCAGAAATATGCTTTTAGCAAAACGTAATGTAAAGCTGTCTATGTATTCCTTTGAACATGGCCGTAACATACACAGATAACAATTAATCTGGGCCACTGACAGATTTAGCTATGACTGCAAATTAATACTCTAACCAAAATGAATATTCATATGTGTCGTAATTACTGCAGTCCTCTGCAGTTTTATCCATTAGGCATGCCACTGATGTGTTCTTCTGTTTGTAGTTACTACTGCTGTTGTGTGCACATATTCATGGTATGATGCTTTTGAAACAACTTAGTACATTTTTTTTTACTGCATGTAATGTAGTGCCTACTTACTGTTCTTGTTGTCTCTCAAAATTGTTTTCTTTTGCAGGCTGCTCTTCTATTCATCAATATACAAATTAAGACTTTTCTCCAAAAAGCTATATAAACCAGACTACCTCTAACAGTATGGTTTACACAACAATCATTTTTTCTGTAATTATGACTGTTGCAATTCAGTTATCATATGAATTTAATTCTTACATTAGGGGCATCAAAGGCAGATTGAGAGAGTACTTACATTAGCTTAACAGTCACATTAACCCCACATATGCTGTACTTCCCCAGAAACAGGCTACGGTATAGACTAACAGGTTACCACCATGGAAGAAGTAAGACTTTCACTAAGAGAAATAAAGCCAGGGAAAGCAGCAGGCTCAGTACAGGTCACAGTGGATATCTTTTTTCCCCCCAAAACCTCTTTATTTCAATTTTCTTTCTTCAAATAATAACAACAATACGGTAACTCAAAAACACAAATAAACAATACAAATACCTATCTAAAGAAAACAGACAACAATCTTGTTCCGAGAAAATTATACACACATATATATATATATATATATATATATATATATATATATATATATATAATATATATACAAGAAGTCACTACATCATTAAGTAAAGTGAGAATTCTAATGTTCATTTGGCCTCATAAGGGATAGTTAAAATGGGGATAGTCTATATATAAAGTAAAAA
>NC_056744.1:1509139506-1509179506 GCF_019279795.1 Protopterus annectens
ACAACCCAGAGGCAAATAAAGTTTACCAAAGCCACATTCGAGGTCAGTTTGGCCTCCCAGGCCAAGGACAACCACAAAGTATTCTTTAGCTATGTCCGCAACCTCAAAGGCAATACACTATTGTGTGCAGAGCTCAGTGTAAATGGAGCCACCTGTACAGAGCCAGAAGATATAGCAAACCTCATGGCTGATAAATTCAGCTCCAATTGTACTCCTCTCCCCAACTCAACCTTCCCTCAGGAAATATCATCAAATACAACTACCCCTCCTATCACTAGCTCTCTCTAAGACCAAGAACACCGCATCAATGGGGCCTGACAAAATATTGGGATGCCTTCTAAATAACATGAACCATGAGCTATCAGGGCATCAGAAATTACTACTTAACTGTAGCCTCCAAACAGGCTTCGTGCCTCATGAATGGAGAAAAGCAACAGTCATCCCTCTGCACAAAGGTGGGCCATCTACAGACCTTGGACATTACAGACCCATAAGTATCACTAGTCGCCTATGTAAAGCCATGAAAAGATTTATCATGGAGACGATCAACAGAGATATAATAAACCTCTGGACACTGGACCAAAACCAGTTTGGTTTTGTCAAGGGAAGATCATGCCTGCTCATCCAGGTGGCCTTCTTTGAGAAGGTCACCAAATCAATGGATGAAGGCAGAATCATTCACACTGCCTACCTTGACCTGACCAAGGTATTTGACACAATACCCCACTTGGGCATTGTTGACAAACTCTAGAGGTTAGGCACAAATGCGTAAGTCACCTGGTAGATAGCCAACTGGCACACAGACAGGACCCATGAAGTTAGAATTAGGGAGTCCACTTCTACAAAGAGGCTAGTCACCAGTGGAGTCCCTCAGGGATCAGTGCTTGGACTTCTCCTTTTTAGAATTTGCTTCTCGGGAGTCATGGCTAATGTCTGTGGTCTCTTGCTGCCTAAATTTGCAGATAATTGCAAATTAGGAGATGTCATTGAATCTCACACTGACACAAATGTTCTCCAGGAAGGGCTGACACACACAAACAACTGCTGTCTATGTCATGGACTAAAACTAAATGCCAAAAAATGCATAATAGTATCCTTTGGGAATTCATCCATCCCAGGTAACTATAATATTTACAACACAACCCTTAGAGTTTACCTAGTAGTCAGAGACTTCAGGACACACATCGATAGTAATCTATCCTTTTGAACATCATATTTGTATTGACTCTTGGCACTTTTTGAACAAATTGAATTGTTTGCCTTTTGATGTCAATATCTCTTTTTTGACAATTGATGTTAATCTATTTAATGTTATCCCGCACTCACTAGGCCTACAGTGGTTTGAGGAATTTTTGTTTGAAATCAAAATGTTCAGTAACAATGAAGTTTCTATCCTAGTTACTTTAATGGAGCTAGTTTTGAAGTATAATTCTGTTTTTTTCAAAGGTCAGTATTTTATGCAAAAATGGGGTTGCTATGGGGGCATGCTGTGTCCCCATTTTCGTCAATATTGTTATGCTTATGTGGGAACGTAAGTTTCTTTTTAACTCAGGATTTTCTGGGTATGGAATTTTTATTTTCGATATATTGACGATATGTTTTTTGTTTGGAAGGGGGACCAAAAGGAAGTGGAACAATTTTTATCTTATATTAATGACACTACGGAGTTTCTCAGATTTTCATATGAGTACCAGCAGGATGCCATTAGTTTCTTGGATGTTTTGGTTAGCAAGGGTGTTGACAACAATTGTTTGGTCAGCAGGTAGTATAGGAAACCAACTTATAGTAATAGTATCTTACATTACCAAAGTTGTCACCCAGAACATGTTAAGAGGAGTCTTGTAAAAGGGCAATTTGTGCGCATTTCATGTATGGTGACAACTGATCCTGAATTTCATCAACAGGGGCTCTTGATGAAAGAAATGTTGATGGCTAGAGGATATCCCTTAAGGTTAATTGACAACATTTTTGAAGAAGTGTGGACCAAGAGGGAAATTGGGATTTTTCGTCCTCTGTTAAGTATGGATAAATCTGGCCCAGAAAATTCACTAAAGAGACAAGGTTTTGAACAGCAAGTAGTGTCACAAACATCTACTATACCTTTTACACTACCCTTTGTCACTAGGTTCTGATTTGATCATAGTGATATTTTTGATATTCTAACAAAGAACTGGCATATTTTTATCAGCCAAGTGGAAATTTTAGAAAAAGTAGGAAGGCAACCCCGGATTATTTTTAGAAGAGGTACTTCTTTTAAGGAAATGTTACAAAGGACTAGCTACACAGTGGCAAACCAGGGAGGGGGCACCAAAAATGTGGGTTTTGTGCCCAGTGTCCCCACATTTGTACCACTGATATAAGTACCATCAATAATATCCCCATTAGATTTTATGGGAAACATTCATGCATTAATAAGGGAGTGGTTTATGCTGCCCTGTGCAGTCATTGTCATGGCTTTTACATTGACAAGACTAAGAGAAGTTTTAAGGAGAGGATCTAAGAACACATTAGGGATATGAGGATTTGCAATTCTAACAGCACATTATACAAACACATTTTGCATTTTCCTGGACATGTCTTCAAATTTTTGATCATTGAAAAAGTTCCCCAAGATCCTCGTGGTGGTTCTTGGGAGGACCTTTTAAATTTCAGGGAGCTTTGGTGGCAAATAAAACTCAATGCCACAAATTTCCCTGGCTCAAATGAGAGTGTAAGTTTGAGTAGTTTTTTGAGACTGCGTTCATGGATTGGACAATAGTTAACAAACATTTTTTTTTGTTTAAGATAGACAATGTTTCATTGTTTGTCGATATTTTCATCTCATTCTTTTTATTTAAGAGGTTTGAGATTTGTTAGGTTTTATGTGTTTGAGTCCTATATTTATTAACATATATTTTTATGGTATATATGGTTTTAAATGATGATTAGGTGTGAATATCACATTATTTGTTGGATATATATATGACACTCAGTCAGCTTGTCTTTGTATTCTGAAGAAGTCAGTTGATAGTTACTGATGAAAGCACTCAATAAACGGAACTTTGGTTGTGGACTGGAGACTGGACTGGTTCTTTATTTTTAAGTTTGTGGTTGGTTCTTGGTCTTGAAATTTATCCTTTTGCTCACAACTGTAGACACATGATGCTAAATCATTCTATGTTGTGCAACTTATAAACAAGGGTATGACATCTAAGTCCAAGGATGAAATCTGTTCCACTGTACAAGCATTCATCAGACCTATCATTGAGTGCAATGCCTCACTTTGGTATGTACCTAACCAGGCATATGCAACAAGTGAAATGTCCACAGAGGTTGCTCACTAACAGAATACAGCGGATAAGTAATATGTCCTATGCAGACCACCTCTAGGCCCTATCCCTGTATTCTGTGTTCAGCAGGCTTTTGAGTGGAGATCTATGCCTGGCATACAGGGCACTGTCAGACCCCATTCTAATGGACCTCCTGCATATCCACAAAACAAACAGTACCAGAATTACCCACTCTAAAAACTTAAACCTTGCCTCTGATTTATTTATTATTTATTTATTTATTGACATTTGCTAAACGGGTTAGTCCAACTGGGCTTGTGGCCCATTTTCAGTGGAGACCCGAGGAGAAAAGAGAACAATATAGTTTACAAAAATAAAATGCAAAACAGTTATACATACAAATAAGTAGTTTCAATATAAAAAGATTTTACAGAGAAAACAATTCTTAAAGTCAAGGAAGTACAGATATTAATAACTGAGCAGAGTAGCTAAGTAATATACATATTTACAGCAAGTTCAAAAAATTCAACAGTTGTGGATTAGACATCATCGGACAAGTAAGCATTCACTGAGTGGGAAATGCCTATATATAAGTGGGGATGAAAACAGATGGGGAGGGGGAGTTAAGCTGGAGATTGACAGGGACAAGTTTTGGAGTTAAGCAGATGAAGTTTAAGTTTCTCTTTGAAATGAGGTGAGTGAACTATACCACATTAGTCTCTAGGAAGTTCCAAGCTTGGGACATAGAGTACTTACATAGGAGTTTACCCACTGATTTTTTTGGGATAATATACTTGAAGTAGTTGCTGGTTAGATGTCCGAAGGGTATGAAGTGGAGCGTCTGATACAAAAAAGGACCTGCTGAAGAGATAGGCATGTATCCCAGAGACTACCCTGTCTATGGAACAAGCTCCACATCCATGTGCAGCATAGTTCCTCCCTAATACAATTCAAGCGCAACTTGGACAATTGGATAGGAAACCGGAGATTCATCCATGGGTTTGGCACCTATGTATCTGATGCAAGCAGGTAGCCTGTAAATGGTTCAGCTCCTAGGCCCATGCTCACACTTATCAAGAGTATTGTTACCTGTCAGAGATTTGGGATGCATGGAAAGGCTTAAAAAGGCCCTTGTGGTTAGCTGAATAGACACCTATGAACAGCAAAAATGTACTTGTAATCAATAAAAACATTCCATGGACACGGGTACTGTGAAAATGGGTTATGGGTGGGGCGCCGTCAAAAGAATAACGTGGAGCAATTCACATGCGATCAAGCAAAGGGCACATCTGTAACATGAAAGTACAGATGAGACAGCCAATATACTAACATTGCCAATGGCAACAGCACTGCATAATGTCGAAGCTTACAAGCATGTCCTTAAAAATATACCTAGTTTGAAAATGCAGATAAGGCACCATTCAGACATCTTAGCAACTACAGCTGCCTATACAATGATCCTGACTTTCAAAACAGGAAGAGGGTAGCTGAGTAACTGGTGTCATGATGAGCAGGTGAATTCCTTATGCAGACATCATGATTTCTGAATGAATCCAAAGCAGTGTTTGACTAAAAGCAGAGAAGATTGAGGTGTGATAAAATGCATGTGAATTCTAAGTCAGAGTTACTGGGCTAAGATATTAGAAAGTACTGTTTTCCATTGCTGCCAGCCACAACAAGCTTTTCTATTCACTGATATCCAAAATATCACACATTTCCTCGGGTCTACTTTAAGCTCTCAAAAGCAGTAAAACCCAAATTCAAATTGTGCTACACAGAAAGAGCGAACCGTGAATACATCGAATGAACAAAACCACGAAAGGGGAAATATCGAAATCGCATAGTTGGCCTGTCTGCGGTATAGCTCCGTAAGGTAAGTATGTGATAGTGATGGACCTTAGGGTTAGGGAGGGGGTAAGGTAAGTGCATAGGTAGGTAGTGTATGTAAGGTTTTGTATAGGTAATGTATGTAAGGTTTAGTGTAGGGTTTTGTTAAGTGTATGTGTGTGGAATATTTAGTTTGTTTGGGTATAGCTCCATAGGGGAAAAGTGTGCGGTAGTTACAGACCTTAGGGTTAGGGAGGGGTTAAGGATAGTGCATAGACAGTTGTGTATGTGGGGTTAGTGTAGGGTTAGCAGTAGGATTTTGGTGCTTTAATTTAGGGTTAGAAGTAGGAGTTTGGTTAGTGTATGTATGTTTTTTTTATTGTGTTTGGGTAAGTACTGTGTTGCAGGTGGTGGGTTGGCCGACTATGACGGTTCGAAGTTTACATTTTCGCGCTTTAGTACATTTGAAGTATCCGTGGTTAGCGCTTTATGTGTCACGCGATTTGGATTCAGGTTTTTCATTTTTTGAGGGTATAAAGTAGACCCCATTTCCTCAAGGTGCTAGTTAAACCAGACTTCCCCCAATTCCCTGGCCCCCTCTCAGTTTTTTACCGCAAACAGTTTCTGTGTAACCATGACTGCTGTGTTTCAAATATCACGTGATTTTTGTTATTATAGTAGGAATCAGGGATGAAAGGCCATCTTGCACAGGAAGAACAACAAATCAAATGAGATGACAATTAATATAGTTATACAGAGATATCAACACACATGCATCAGGGATAGGCTATGGCTTCTGAAGAAGCAAATGGTGCAAAGGGCAAAGTTTGGGTTTTAAATAGCTTAACTGAGAACATGACAATAGAGGCAAGCCTGCAACTGTACAAACATCCCATGGCAGCAGCACTGCATAAAGACAAAGATTATAAGTATTTCTCTAAAGTTAAAGACAGATCAGTTATACAGATAAGACACGTTTCATGTATCTTAGCATCTACAAATGCATCAGTTGTGAAGGCTAGTGAATAACAATGACTCTGGCGTTGAGTACAGGAAGGGGCAAGCTCAGCTAACAGGTATCATGCTGAGTAGATGAATTCACTATGCAGACATCACGGCTCCTCAGTGTGACTTCAATTGACTGTTCAGTAGAGGCAGGTGAAGGAGGTGTGAATGGATATTCATGGAAATGGCTTAGCATATTCACAGGAATGTTAACCATAGCAACAGATGAGGTATAAGTAGTGTCACATAAGAAACATAGGAAGCCAGTGATTAAACTGAAGAAACACAATAATTGCATGGTGCTTGTGTTAAAAAACAGAGACATCTAAGCCTGGACAGGACACAAGAAAGTTGCTCAAAACACGTATACTTCCATATTTGTGCAATCACTATTTCTTTATACCGTCTAACTATCAATTACTGGTTTGCTTACATGGGTACCATTCAGACTGTTTATGCAAGCCACATCAGAAAAAGGCACACCACCAAATAGAAAGCAGCCATTATGAGTGACACTGACTGTCGTTCACACTGTATTGTGGTATTCAAATATAACTGTGAAAGATACTACACTGCAGTCATTTAAATACCACACTACCTGCTCCTGACCAGCAAAGCAGCATCATTCAGGTTCCAGCAACAGTTTAAAAAAAATGTAATCCACCAGGTATGAACACTCTGTATGAAAATCATCTTCGTGAAAATTAATACACAGACACACATGCATGATTTATACAGGACATGTTAGAAGTAGTGAAGCCTCCGCTGTTCATTTGGGCTTACTGATCACTTGCAATGCATAACTCACAACGTATGAAGCACCACTGGGAATTGTTTTCTTCTGCATTACAACTGTAGGACCATCAATTCATGTGTAATAGTCTTGCATCAAGATCTCTAATCACTACTGACAATTGGTCAAGTAATGCTACGGATAAAAGAAATGACCCTTGGTCATGTGTCTAGCACTCGCTGCACATTTTCATCATCTTGTACACTCAGTATACATTTTCACGAAAATTCTACCATTCTTATATTCCAATGCTTCCTTGTCTTTTTCTAGAAACAAAGAAAAAGTGTTACTTTTACTTGGTTCATCTCATAACTAAAGGGATTGCATCCAGAAAAAAGCAGGTTAATACCTCTCTGTACTCCTCCATCATTAGAGCAGTATTTTGGTATAATGCCCCATTTGGGATGTACCTCTCCAAACATCTGCAACAATTGGAAAGGTCACTGAAATACCTTACAAAGAGAACCCATGTCCTCCAACACCTGTCCTATGCAGACTGGGTCAAATCACTATCACTCTACTCTGTATCGTATAGATTGCTCCGGGGTGATCTGTGCCTCGCCTACAAGGCAATCACGGATGCTCCATAAACATAAGTCTAACTCCTCATGCTCTAGCTGCTAAAAAGCCCTGAACCTAATATGTGACATTAATCAAATCTAGTGGAGAGATATTTTTGTCTCCCAGAGGCTGCACCATCTCTGGAATAGATTTCCCTTACACGTCGAACAGAGTACCTTGCTGACCCTCTTCAAGTGCAACCTTGATGAGTGGATGGGAAACCACAAACTTGTCACAGGGGTTCCACCTGTGTCCCTCACTGACAAGGGTGATGAGGCTGATTGAGGTTTCTTATTGGGGATAAACTCTTGGCTAGGCTTGTAAGGGCTCCAGGGTCATTAACCTAGTAACCTCCTAACTGATCTCTTCCAAGTCTGCGAAAGCCCTCATGTCAGAGGCAATCACTTAGTTGCATCCGTTAGGGGCCCTAATGAATTTTTATTTCATTTTATCCAGCATGTAGACTCTCCAGAACCCACTGTGCCCAAAAAAATAAATAAATAAAAATAAATAAATGCACATGGTAAACAGGCAGGCACATGAACTGAGTAAGTTCAACAGTTGAATCGGTGGGCGGGTGAGACAAGAATAAAGCAGTTGATGTCTGTCCAATATCCCTATGCTAGTTCTAGCAAGGTATTGACAAATATATCAGCAGCATCAAACAGAGCAAGAAATGCAACTAATTACATGGGAAAACTGCTTGTGCTTAATCTTATAGGCATGAAGGGTAGCTAGGGGAAAACCTAAATCCTACACTTACACAGTAAGTTTTATCTATGTTATTAAATAATGGTTTTTTTTTTAATAAATTTTGTGTTATAGTACTACTACGTATATAGGCAAATAAAGTATCTGCATCCTACAATCAGAGCAGGGATAATGGCCAGATTCAGAATGCTGGTGTGTGCTAAAATGAACATTAGCCAGCCTAAGACAGAAATCAGCTTCGGAACATTTAAACAGACTGCTAGTTTTAAACAGACTTCATACCTATCAACCACTTAGTGCAAAAAAGCAAGACAAAGCCAGAGCAAATGGGGGTCCAAAGACCCAAAAATAGGAACATAAGTTAAATATTCCTATTATTAACATAGAAAGTTGATAGCCAAAAACGGTTTCTGTAAGCATTTAATTTCCTGAACTAGTTAAAGTGCCCACTTCCAATGTATACCATTATTTAGTGATTTCAGTCTTCAGATGTTAACAGTCATTGGTCAGAAATACTGAATTATTATGAGGAATAGACCAAACATTGTGGCAAAAATCTGGAGATTCTGCTCATCGCACGTAGAATCAACCGCACAAGACAGCAGAAATTCAAGCCATTGGTAGCAGTGGCCAACAGCAAAAAAGATGCAGTCAAGAAAAAAAAATGTGTGTTTCAGAAATATGACTGAGGCTGGAAGTCAGTAAATATGGGCATAAAGTTTAGCTTCAGATTTGATACCCTTCCGAAAATGCATGCTAGCTCAAATCTCGTTCTTCTATCAACCTTCAAAGTTTATAACAGCAATTTAACATTTTAGCCCCATTATTATAGGTTTTGTCCAGGTAACAGTTAGCCCCATTTTTCCCATGCTTGATCAGATATTTTGAGCTAAGAGGTTCCAAGGAATGCAAACCTCTGTTAACTGCTGCTGGTTCTCCCTCGGAATGATCGCAGACACGCTTCCCAAGCAGAGATACACAAACGTGCTCTCATTCATGCATACATACACTCAGAAACACACTTCAGATTTCACTCACACAAACATGCTTACACTCATACATGCAGACAGAAACAAAGACTACAACTACTAAAGACTACAACACAAACACAGATGTAAATTCTTCTCTTTAGTTTGCAATTTCATACATTACTGATACACTTTATAATCAGCAAAAACACTAACTGTTCCACCAATCTCACTTGAGCTCTCATGTATGCATACACTCACACACTCAGAAACACACACTCTCTCTCTCTCTTCTATTTCATCTTTCCTTAGTTTTTACTGGCTAAGCAGCTAAAGTGTTGCTTAGCCAACATAAAATTAATGGCAACCTTACATTTATTACAGTGAAAGGTCCACGGCAGCTGAACAGTCACTAACCCTCCTGGCATCGCTGTACACAATACAGATTTTAACCTTATAAGTTAGGTTTGCACTCTTAACAAAAACAGACTTCAACCACAAAACAATGACACATGTGCGAGTTTTACACTCAATATCTCTTTGCTAGTGGACACAAACACAAATCTTGATAACTGAATGACTAAGGTTATAGGAGCGATATTTAAAATGTGACTTTGTCCTATTACTTTTGCCTAGTGCCGTTTGCTTGAACAAAGCTGAAGAATGGTACTGAAGCACAAAAAACACAAGCATTACAAAGGTACAAGAACAAAAAAAAAAAAAAACACCTATGCTACCCAATTTTCCATGTCTGCCCAAACAGAACTCTTAAGAGCATTAATTCACATGAAGCAGAACTTCTCAATGACCCTGTTGAGTCACAACCTAGACAATTGGATAGGAGACTGCAAATTCACTACAGGGGTTTCATAGGTTCATAAGTAGGTACTAGGCTATTGGCCCAAGGGCCTACATAGGCCTAGCCAGCAAGGTTCCATAGCTTAGGCCACCCAATAAAGTTATTTTCCTGTGCCACTGTCCAGCAGAAACACAGAAGTGATCCCCGGGGTGTATTTCCTATTTCCCATCCACTCATCAAGATTTTTCTTGAAGAGTGCTAATGAAGAACTTTGCTTGACATAGATGGGTAGCTTGTTCCAGAGTATAGGAAGTCTCTGGGACAGGAATCTATCCCTCCAGCATGCCCTGTTTATTGCAGTGACAAGGTTTAGGTCCCTAGAGCATGTAGCTTGGAGAGATTGGATTTCTTTAGGTGTAGCATGTCCAACAGCTCTGGGTTTGACATAGCTTTATATGTTAGGCAGAGATCACCTCGGAGTAGGCGATATGCTAGGGAGTAAAGCTGGAGTTATTTTGGGTGACACCTATGTCCCTCATGGACAGGGATCATCAGTGGTGATCATAGACTCACTATGCAAATAACGACCATCTAACCAAGGTCAGTGAGGGAACACTGGTAAACATGGCTAGGCTTGTAAAGGCCCTGAGGCCATTAGCCTAGTAACCTCCTATGAACCTATGAACCTATTAGGGAAAGGACTGATATGACAATTAGTTATAGAGTCGCTTTCCTATATCAGTATAATATTAATGTCAAACTATTTAACATAGAAATCCCTGCATTTAATAATGCAGAGATCCTACTTGCTAAGGTAAGACTAAATACACAAAAACAGCTAAATATCTTAGGATGATCTATCCCTCCAAGATAACTTCAAAACCCTAGAATCTCTTCTCCAATGGACATCAGAAGCCCTCCCCCATGAAACCATTATACTAGGCGACTCCAATATTGATTGGACCTCACTTAAATCACCTCGCCTCTTAAATCATATTAACTAGGGTAGACAAAACCTCGAAAAAAGAATCAATACTAGACTGGATTCTCACCAATCACCCATCTTCCACCCATAATTTTGGTACACTACCCAACATTCTAAGTGACCACCACCCAACCTTCTTCAGCAGAGACCAAACTAAACTGACTAGAACTAGCTCTCTTAAACACATCACATACACTAAAAACTTCAGGGCTGATGACCTTAATACAGCCCTTAAACACTCTAACTGGTCCCCTTTTCAACACTTCCTTTAGATGAAGCAGTTGAGTTTTTCAACAATATCTTCTTAGGCCTTCTCAAACAGCTTGCTCCACCAAGACATATCTGCACTAAAACCATTTATGCCCCATGGCTTACCAAGAACACTAGGCAACTTATGAAGCAAATGGACAATGCATAGGACACCTGGCGCAAAAACAAAACTACTCCTAATAGGCAAACATTCTTACAACTTAGAAACACGGTAAAAAAACAAACCAGACTAGACAAACAAAAATACTATAGTGAAATTCAAACTAAGCATTATACCAACCCACAAAAGTTCTGGGCTGCAATAAACAGTATTCTCCAACCAGGTAAATCACCAACTCCTCATCCAAACATAGATACCACCTCTATAAACACAGCCACTCAATTCAGTGAGTTCTTTACCAACTCTATATTAAAGCTGTCAACAGACCCATCCTCCTCAACCCCCACTATACTATATAACCCATCAAATAATGATAACTCCTTCACCCTTCAGCCTGTACTAACTTATACCATCTATAGACATCTAACCAAACTTAAACCCTCCACCTTAGCAGTAGACAAACTACCTGCCAAATTCCTTCAAATAGCCACCAAAGCCATTTCCTACCCAGTTTCTATAATCATTAACAGATCGATCTCAGAACAAAAAGGGCCACTTCTCTGGAAACTCTCCTACATTATACCAGTTCACAAATGGGCAACTCTATTGACCTAGCAAACTACTACCCTATAGCTATACTTTCCCCACTGGCTAAAATAATGGAAAAATGTATCCACACCCAGGTCCTAACACATCTCCTCTCCAACGATCCTCTTGCCAAAACTCAGCATGGATTCCCACCAACCATAGCACTAACACTGCACTCATCCAGTTTAGTAACCTAGTAAATATGCAATGCAACAACAGCCAACTAGTGTCTGCAGTTTTCCTTGACTTATCAAAGGCGTTTGATACAGTCTCCCATACAAAATTAATAGCATCACTCTCAGAATTAAAACTAACTACCCCCACTCTATTATGGTTTCAGGACTATCTCTCCCAACGCCAAGAAGCAGTTCAGTGGAAAAACTCCCTGTCCTCCCTATTTCCACTAAAACTAGGAGTACCCCAGGATCAATCCTAGGACCCCTACTTTTCACTGTACTTACAGATAATCCTCACAAACTACCCCTCTAGCAAACCTGGTCCAATATGTTGATGACTTCACCTTAATCTGCTCTGCTTCCACCCTCCAACAACTTCAAATCAAGACCCAAGAAGCCTTTACATCCATCAAAACCTGGCTAACAAACTCCCAACTAATACTAAATCCTAAAAAGACCCAACTTTTGCTCTTTCATCCTTCCAAAGCAGCAGCACCTACTCCCCCATTCTTTCTTTCTGCATTAGATAATACCCCTATCTCCCCCATCACACAAACCAAATTACTAGAGTTCATTACTGACAGTAATATGAAATTTTACAAACACATAGCTCATACAATAACCAAAATCAACAAAAAACTAGGTACTCATTACAGATGTAAAAGCTTCCTAACCAGCAACAGTAAAATTACTCTAGCTCATACCCATCTTCTCTCTAACTTACTGTATGCTTCTCCTGTACTAATTAATCTAAACAAGAGTGATTTAAACAAGCTATCAGTATGGTACAACAAAATAGCAAAATTCACCACAAACTCCTCCTACCGCACCCACCACTGTCAGGCCCTAAAACAGCTTTCTTGGTTTGAACTTCCTAACACTTTAGCTCTAAACCAACTTCTTCTAGCTCGCCACATACTGTACCAACCTGACAAAACTCCAGCCTTACAAGACATGATCATCCTCTACTCCAATAATCAAGAACTTAGATCTACTCACAAGACACTAATCGCAATCTCCAAATGCCATTACAGCTCTAGTGACTCCCTGTATTGCCAAGACTTGGAACTCCCTATCACTACAAATCAGGGTGCAGCCTAATAAAACCATTTTCAAAAAACAGCTTATTTCCCACCTAAACAACTCCTAGACATGCAACTGCCTAGCACCTGGCTGACATATTCTAACTCCTTTCCCCGATCCATTATCCAACCTCTTTAAAACTCCCACAGATGCACTATATATTATCACACATTACTTACCATCTCACTGCCACCTACTCTCCACTGTGCCATCTATACCCACTAACTCTCCCCTAGACCAAGTTGAAAAGCTTTCTTTTAAAATGTCAGTGCACCTCATATGAACTTGTCTACATTCTCCTCCTTCTTTCAGTTTTTCCTTTTTTGTCTTATCTTCAGTACATCTTCAAGATTATCTCTACTAAACATTAACCCCGGGGATCATGTCAGTTGCTCTGCTAGACAGGGGTCCAGGGAAGTAAATATTGTGAGAAGAAATAGCCAGGGAATTGTTATGGCTAGGCTTGTATAGGCCTTAGGGCCAATAGCCTAGTCCCAATCTATGAACCTATGAACATACTGTATGAACAACCATCATATGTTACTACCTGCTATACTTTTAATTGTATGTCTAAATCTCTGTGCTTATGTAAATATCTTATGCAATTATATGTTATTGTCTGCTATATTTTATAACTGAATGTGTAAATATCTTATGTATAGTATGTTAGCTATTCTTCTGGAGAGTTTCTCCCTGGGCGTCTGCTGAACACAGACAGCTCTGTCCAGTTGGACCTCCTCGGTAAACAAATGTAAAATAAAATAAATAATATCAACAAGCTTTATAATAAACGGAAAAGGATTTTGAACAAAAGTAAGAAGGCTAATTCTAGAATGCTAGAGCTCTTGTCACTGTTATAAACAAACAAAATCAGGAGCTTATTAAATCCACCAAAGCCAATTTTGAGGCTAAAAATGTTACCTGAGCCAAATACAATCGCAAGGCATTTTTAGTTGCGCTCATAATACCAAAAGCACAATGCAGCAATGTGTTGAGCTGATAATGAATGATGTTATCTATACTGAGACAGAAGATAGAGTCAACCTAATGGCTGATAAAATATACCTGTAACTTAAATTCTGTCTCCCCTCCATTTGTCCCTTAAGATATACCTGAAATCAGCTTGCTTTCAGTTGTCATACATGATCAAGGCCTAAATGTGTTATCAAAAGGTAAACATACTCCATTAATGGGTCCTGACATTATCCTTGGATGCATCTTAAGTAGCATAAAGCACAATTTAGCCACAACCATAACAACACTGTTCAGTCTCAGCCTCCATATAGGTTATATACCAAGAAAGTGGAAAACAGCTACTGTCATTACCCTGCCTAAGGAAGGACCTTCCACAGACCCATAAGTCTGACTAGCCTCATAAGCAAACCCATGGAAAGACTTATTGTGGATCTAATCAATCAGGGCATAGGGGACCATCAAACACTGGACCAGTCTCAGTTTAGATTCATCAATAATAAATTACCTGGCTATTACTACCTTAAATAAATAATAAACTACCTGGCGGTTGTAAGCAGTGGGGGCAAGCCCCCCTGCTTACAACTGTCACGTATGTTTTTTTATTATTTATTTATTATTTTTAAGTTTTCGAAGTTTTACAACTTCAAGCATATGGGTTTGACCATATAGCATTCGAAGTTGTAAAACTTCAACAAGGTGATATAGACCCAACTTTGCAGACTATTAACCTTCTCAGCACTATATTATAAATAAAAATAACTTTTCTATGTACAGATGACACGTACAATACTGTACAGGTTGCAGGTTTTAATGTCTCAGGTTAAACTTTTCAGATAACACGGATGATATTCTCTAGTATACAGATCTGACAAGAAATCAGATCTAACATCATACACTTTCAATGTTCTTTATATACTTTTTTCATGCCATTTGGATTTTGTCCATGAGAACAGTCTGTTCTGGAATTCATCTGATGTCATGCAGTCTGTTGACAAACTACTTTGTGTTTTGTTTCAAGGTAAATTATGTGACAATCTAGTGAGTCATCCATGTCTCCAACCTGGTAGGGAGTTATTCAATTTTTGCACCTGGGTCTCAGGAATTATGGAGTTATCTTTATCAGCATTTTTCCTTAAAGTTGTACCAGACACTGAACATTCATGTTACATACAGCTGGATGCCTTTTTACTTGCTTTTTATCTAAGAGCAGTTTAACCCTTTAATGTATGTAATTTATTAAAAAGAAAAGTACATGCACCTAACTGACTATATTTTCCTACATATATTCTAGCAAACGGAAGAGTACATGCATCTAACTAGCAAACAAAAGGTATATATATATATATATATATATATATATATATATATATATATATATATATATATAAACAGGTCTCCTTTGTTTTAAAACACACAAAACAGTTTACATTGATATATGTATATATATATACATATATATATATATATATATATATATATATATGTATATATATATATACATATATATATATATATATATATATATATATATATATATATACACACACACACACACACACACACACACACACACACACACACACACACACACACACACATATATATATATATATATATATTTTTTTTTTATGCAGCAAGTTAAAACACCGTTTTATATGATTAACACAATGATAACAACCATTGCTACTAGAATTGGATGAATTATCCAATTTAACAACTTTTTTCTTTTGAAGACACCCTTGTAAAAATGTCCCACCAGTTATGAACGGTAATTTATGACTTAAGATTGTTTATTAACCTTTTTGCAATTGCTGAATTAACTGTTTCCTTTTATTTATGACTCTATACAGTGATGCTCTATACAATGACTTTTAGTGAAGAATTTACATTAATTATTGACAATGCTTGTGGATATTTTTGAAGTAAATACACGTGTCATAAATGTTTTGTGAACAGTTTAAAACTTGATGGCAAAATTGTTTATTTACACAGATAGAAAACATGGTTTGTACACTGAAGAATGCTGTTTACATACTAAGCAATTTGTTGTACAGCATATGCCAAACATATTTATTATTTACTATAAGTTTTGCTTGCATAAAATATCTTTGCATTTGTATATACATAGTCTGTAATGTACACTTAGTCCAGTTTACAAACTTAGTAACATTAATATTAAACCCTAATTTGCTAATTAAAGAATTATTAAAATGTTGCAAACTTATTTTGAAAATGTATGTTTTTTTGTGATGCCCATATAGTAGATAAGCATTGTGCTTGTAAATGTACTATTTGTGAAATATCCTGTCCTGTCAGTATTAATTTGTTTGCCAGTATTTTTATATTAATTGAATTTAATGTACCTAAGCCTGTCCCTATTTCCCCTAAAAGAGTTGTTTTTTTACAGCCAGTAGTGTCAGAAGGGAATGAGATATTAAAATGTACTACTGTTTTTTGATAGTTTACCCCACTACCATACATTATGATGGCACTCTGATTACTTGATCAAACTTGGCTGTGGGATTATTGTTAAAAGTTTTGATAATAAAATGGTAAGGATATCTTTCAATGATTAATGAATTATTAATACAGGCCAGTATGTTTTTTATAGCTTTATTTTAGACCATTTTACAATATTGTTTACACAGTTGCTGTAAAATTGAAAGAGTGCCCTTTTTCTTGTAGTATGCAGCATTGTTTTGCAAAGACACATTTGCTTTATGCTATGAGAGCTGTACTTATGCTTGTCCTCTGGCTGTTGTCCAGACTGTGACACTGGTCTAAAGAAAGGTTTTTAACACATTTGTGTTCCTTTGGACAAGAGAAATTATCTTGAGTTTTATTTGTAGTATTATGCACTCATTACAACTTTATATTAGCATTATTACGTTTGTATACTTGTTTTGCTGGAGTTTTTGTTATTTTTGGTACTATTATACAATTACATAAAATTGTAAAAAAATAAAAGAGATATTGGTTTAATTAACACATGCTTAAAATAGATATATTTACATTATCTACATTTACTGTTGACTGCCTTTTGGTCTTGTGCATTTTAAACAGATGCACTTTAGTTAGAAGGAAAATACATGCATGCCACTCTTGTGACCTCATGTCTTCACTGCCTTTAACTCCTTTTATTTGATTTTTATGCACTAGAACTGTTCTGCTTTTTAAATGATGATTTTGAAATGATTTAACAGCTTAGTTATGAGAGGCTGTTTTTGTGCATATCCTGTGAAAACAGTGTCATACATCCTACTTTACTGTCTAATTTATAAGCATTTTGATTTAACTGGATGATAGTTTTAAAACATTTGGGAATAAAAATTTAAATAAAACATTTGTCCATACATTAGATTCTGCTGTGTATGCTAACCTTTTCCTAAATGTACAGTAGAGTGCTGTACATTATTTTTTGTCAGCATAGCTAACCACTGGTGCTTTAACTCTTTACTAACCAGATTCTTTTTGTCTTGTAATTTTGCATGGGCTGTCTGATATTTCTCAGCATCCTGTTCTGTTGACCCTAAAGCTCTTATGCACATCTGAAAAAAAATTTTGTATAGCTTGTCTAAACATTCTGAACAATTCTGTCAATAACCGACTTGACTGCGGTTGTAACTCTTAAATTAGCATTTCACATGTGGTAAGAGGACATAACTGTTTAACATTTATAAATAATGCAAGTGTATGATGCTTATCTGTTTGTTTACCATTAACAATGATCTGCACTGTATTTTATGCCATTGCACGCAGAAAGTAGTTTTATATGACTTGCACAATAAACATTTATCTCATACCACGTGTTTTAATGCTTGACTATCAACTTGCTCAATAAGATTATACGTTTGCTAATATGCTGTTTATACAAACTCTGTAGTCTGTCCAAAATTGACACAGAGTAAAACTTTGTTTACTACACCATCTTGCATGGGTTGCCACTAAAAAAATTTAATGCAGATGTGCTGATGTCTGCTTCACCCTTGCTTGTTGATGCTATGCTAAAACAAAAGTCTGATTAATGCAATAAACTTTGCAGACTATTAGCCTTTTCAGCACTATATTATACACAGTACTATTAAAATAACTTTTCTATGTAACAGACAACATGCACAATACTGTACAGTTTACAGGCTTTAATGTCTCAGGTTAAACTTTTCAGATAGCACTAATGATGTTCTCCAATATACTGATCTAACAAAAAATCAGATCTAACATCATACACTTTCAATGTTCTTTATATACTTTTTTCATGCCGTTTGAATCTTGTTCATGAGAACAGTTTGTTCTGGAATTTATCTGATATCATGCAGTCTGTTGATCAATTGCTTTGTGTTTTTTTTTCAAGGTGAATTATGTGACAATCTAGGGAGTCATCCTTGTCTCCAAGCCAGTAGGGAGTTGTTCATTTTTTGCACCTGGGTCTCAGGAATTAAGGAGTTATCCTCATCAGCATTTTTCCTTAAAGTCGTACAAGGCACTGAACATTCATGTTACATACAGTTGGATGCCTTTTTACTTGCTTTTTAGCTGAGAGCAGTTTAACTCTTTAATGTCTGTGCTGTGACTGAAACCTGGTTCAAGGCTCCTGAGAGCACCCCAGCACTATCAGGTTATGCCTCATATCATGCGTTCCGGCCCCAAAATCCGGACTGAACCACAAAAGGAGGGGGAGTATCCATATTCATAAAGGATACCCACACCTCCAGGTTAGTGGCAACGCATGAAGCATCGGAGACCATCCAGGTGCAATTAACCATAGGTAAAACTGCCCTACAGTTTGTAACATGCTACAGACCACCTTCTCAAACTCAGGAAACCCACACAGCCTTCCTGAAGACACTGGAGAGTATGAATGTCTCTCCAAACACCATCATACTGGGTGACTTCAACTACCCAAACATAGACTGGGAACATTACTCAAGCCCCAACACCCTAGCCCAAAGGTTCCTGGAGTTCATAAACTCAAATGCTATGAAACAACTAGTCACCATTCCCACAAGAGGAGAAAATATACTAGACCTGATCATCACAAACATGGGGACAAAATGCTCCACACCGGAAGTATATCCATCATTGGTGAGATCAGACCATAAATTAATCTCACTGGAGATCCACATCCCGCCCCTACCCCCAGCAAAAAAGACCACAATGAAGAACTTCTCAAAAGCAAACTTCACACTTTTAAGACTGGAGTGGTATCCTTCAAGACCCCCGAGCCAGTGGAAACCACAACCCACGCTGCTGAAACCCTTACAAATGCCTTCTACGAGCACCTCCAGGAATGTATGGATCAAGCAATCCCTAATAAAATCAAGACCCTTTCCACCAAAGGCAGGCGCCCGGTCTGGTGGACCCCAGCCATAAACAAACTCTACAACAAGAGGAGAAAGCTACTACATGACAGAGCAAAATCCCTAAAAGGAAGGCATCTCTGATCAATACTAGCAAAAACTACAATCACTCATAAAATCATCCAAGGCCAACTTTGAGAGAAAAATCGCTAATGACACAAAAGACAATCATAAGGCCTTCTTTAGCTATGTTAGAAACCTGGGTGGAAACTCCCAAATATGCTCAGAATTAGTCCAAAATGATAAAAAATCACTGAACCCACAGACATTGCCAACATACTGGCAGACAGGTTCAGTGCAAATTTCTCCTCCCCCAAAAGGAGAAATATCTATCCCACCAGAGTCTAGCCTCCCAAACATCTCAGATGTCCAGGTGAGAGCTGCTCTCTATAAAGCAAAAAACACAGCATCAATGGGACCGGACGGTGTCCCCAGCTGTGTGCTACACGAACTCAATGAGGAACTAAACCCACACATAAGGCTGCTGTTTAATCTTAGCCTTACTACAGGATACGTACCCAAAGAATGGCATACGGCAACTGTGGTCCCACTCCACAAAGGCGGTGCTTCTACGGACCCTGGAAATTACCGCCCCATAAGCTTGACGAGCCTTGTCTGCAAAGCTATGGAGAGGATCATAATGGAACTCATAAATAAAGACATTGGGGACCTACAGACACTGGATCCTACCCAATTTGGCTTTGTCAAGGGCAGATCCTGCCTCTTGAACTTGGTCGACTTTTGAAACAGTCACTAAGGCCATTGATGAGGGTAAGGCAGTTCACACAGCCTACCTTGACCTAGCAAAAGCGTTGACACAATACCCCACTCGGGCATCATAGAAAAGCTCACCAGCTTAGATGTAAACCCATATGTCACAAGATGGGTTGCAAACTGGCTCAAGGACAGAACACACAGGGTTAGAGTTGCTGGTGCCATGTCAGACTCTAAGCCGGTCACGAAGGTGTCCCACAGGGCTCAGTCCTGGGCCCCTCTTGTTCAGCATTTATTTTTCTGAAGTGCAGGCAAACATAGGGGCATTGTGGCTGACAAAATTTGCAGATGACTGCAAACTGGGCACCATAATTGACACTCCATCAGACACAGACATCCTCCAGAGAGGTCTCATAGAAATGGATAACTGGTGCCAGAGCCATGGCCTTAAGCTAAATGCCAAAAATGTATAGTCATACCCTTTGGGAAAAACAAGGTAACCCCTAATTACCACATAGGTGGTAATCTATTAAACACGGAAGAAGTTATCAGGGACCTGGGGGACCCAAGTTGACAGTAACCTCTCTTTGACACTCACATTGCCAAAGTGGTTAGGAAGACCTTCTACATTGCCCACCTGATCATGAAGGGATTCACATCCAGATCAGGAGAGGTCATTGTACCCTGTACTCTTCACTTATCAGACCAATGATTGAGTACAACGCCCCATTCAGAATGTACCTTACCCGACACCTGCAGCAGTTGGAAAGACCCCAAAAGTTCCTCACCAAAAGGATAAAGGCTCAAACATATGTCATACAATGCCCGACTGAAGAAACTCCAGCTCTATTCAGTCGCATACCGTCTGCTCAGAGGTGATCTGTGCCTGACATACAAGGCCATGTCCAACCCGGAATTAATGGACATGCTCCACCTCAAAAAAATCCAAATCCACCAGAGCCACGAGAGCAAGAGACTTAAACCTCAACACGGATATAAATAGGACGTGCTGGAGGGACAGATTCATCACCCAGAGACTCCCTACACTATGGAACAGAATCCCAGTCCATGTGAGGCAGAGCCCCTCACTGACTCTGTTCAAGAGAAATCTTGATGAGTGGATGGGAGATTGTAGGTTTACCCCGGGAATCATCTCTGTATCACTGCTGGACAGAGGCACAGCAAACTAATGGGTATAGTATTCTCATCCTAGGGGTGGTGAAAGCCACACACACTCTGGCTAGGCTTATAAATGCCCTAGGGCAGATAGCCTAGTATGAACCTATGAACCTATAATGTATATATGCTAGCAAAAAGAAATGTACATGCACCTAACTGACTATATTTTCTTACATATATTCTAGCAAACAGAAGTGTATATGTATCTAATTAGCAAACAGAAGTGTACATGCACTGTTATACTTACTACACATATATTCTAATAAACAGAAGTGTATATGCACTGCTATATTTATCTAATAAACAGAAGTGTATATGCAGTTATATTTATCTAAATATATATATCTAACAGTGACATCAACTGACCTAATACTAATGGATTTACTGCATATCAGCAAGGCAAAATGGCATAAAAATACTCATTCTGTGGCTCTAAACCTCTTCTGCAGCATCAATAGAATGGTTTGTAGGGACAGGTATATTTCACAGAGATTACTGCAGCTCTAGAATATAATCCCCATCCATATAAAGTAAAGTTCATCCCTGTCCATATTCAAGTGCAATTTGGAACTATGGATGAGGAAGAGAACATTTACCTCAGGACTATGCCCTGTGCTACCAGTGCCTACAGGAAATTAGAAGGTAATTTATATGACTTGTAATCCTTGAGAATGGAGCCAAAGAAATCTTTTTTTTTCATACCCATCATGGGCCTACCAGCCAGAACATTTTCTGCAGATCCATATTTTTTCCCCTGTTCCTGTCCAGCTGAACATGGATTCATGTCAATATATTGAAAACTCTTCGGTCAAGGGTCAATCCATTAAAAAAGGCCAAAACAACTTTTGATGCACCTCATGCACCAAAGGGGTAAGTTGTTTTTGCAGAGGAACAGCCCCCCATGTAGGGGAATACCCTCACACCCGCAAACTTATATATATATATATATATATATATATATACGGGTCTACTTCTAATGACCGAAACGCCGATTCGCCGACAGTGAAATCACCGCTTGAAAACCGACAACACACAAACCCGACAACGCGAAACACGAAAACCATAACACCGACACTACACGTAAACACAGTACACTACAACACATATCCACTAGCCCTAACCCAAACCCTAACCCTAAGGTCCGACACTACCGCACACTCCCTACCTGCACCCTAACCCTAACTCACTTACACACCCCAACCCCAAGCTCCGACACTACCGCACACTCTCCCTACCTGCACCCTAACCCTAACTCACTTACACACCCCCGAACCCCAAGCTCCGACACTACCGCACACTCTCCCTACCTGCACCCTAACCCTAACTCACTTACACACCCCGAACCCCAAGCTCCGACACTACCGCACACTCTCCCTACCTGCACCCTAACCTAACTCACTTACACACCCCGAACCCCAAGCTCCGACACTACCGCACTCACCTATCACACACCCTAACCCTACATCCCTGAGTATTGCACACTTACCTGTCCGCCTACTCCTAAATCCCTCACTATCGCATACTTACCAGGTCGCTACACATTCCCTTGTCGGTCTTCCGTCTGTCGGGATTCGAGCGTGTCGGTCAACTGCGTTGTCGGTCGTTTCGTGTCGGTGATTTCACTGTCGGCGAATCGGCGTTTCGGTCATTAGAAGGAGACCCATATATATATATATATATATATATATATATATATATATACTCCAGGTTGCACAATAGTGGAGAAACAAACTCCACTGTCAGCAATAGTAGTTTTAACCAATTTTTCCCTGTAATTCAGCAATTGCTTAAACTGTTGTAAATGCACTGACACGCTCCCCTGAACACACCCAGAAGTCTAAAATTTCCTCCAGAAAGGACTCCCCATCTTATCTAACACATTGGCAAAGGTTCTGTTTCATGGTTTGGGCTATAAAACATTCTTAGCACTAGTGTATCCTGTCCTGCTGAGGTTTTACACCAGCTACCTTCTTTATCATTTTATTGTCTAATTTTTCCCACCTCAATGAATGTTTAATCAGAGTGACAACATCCCCATTTGTCTCATAGACAGAATTAATAACCTTCCCAGCTGTGCCATTTTCTTTATCCAATTCTAGCATAGCCTTTTTAAGTTTGGTTTCCTGCCACAAAGCAACCTGAATTCTCAGTCTAGCCAAAGTACTTGAACTGTCTGCCATTTAATAAGTGCATTTAACCCACTGACATTGCAAGATATAATAAGGAATATATCTGTGTAAGCCAATCAGCTGGTCATGCCATATGACTGCATATATGTTTGCTAATGGCTCTTCCAAAATGTCCTACTTGCTTGTGCATGTGCTCATTATGGTGATGTAAAAACATTCATTCTTAACCTGCCACGTTGGGCCAAAGACACCAGTAATCACAAACAGTTGTTGGTCTCCTCCTTCTTATTGATCTAGTCATCTAAAATAACTGGAGCAGAAATGCACTGGCCAACCTGTGCAACAAATAATGAATGTTGTAACCCAAGGGGTGTAGCACTTCCAACCTGTTGTCCGCATGGTGATTCAATAATCACAGAAGACCCTTCCATATAATTATCCAAAAGTCACTTGCTTATATATCCACTGCACATTTCTTGACAGCACAACTGATTTTAACACATCAAAGGATCTTGAAGATAAGTCTCCAAATACCCAGTGTAGGTGTATCCCCTTTCCCTGTATGACTGCTGCAGATTTGTATATTGTTAAATAAAACTATCCAAGAGGTACTACTGAACATTATATAAAATAAAAAAACCTCTAACGAAGGAAGGAAAAAAAAAACTGTCTGAAAATAGTTCCTGTTTAGCCCATATTGTAATGTCCTCAGTTTTTTTTCCATTGCGTGCCAGTTCTGAACCCCCTGGAGTATTTTCATGCTTCAACATTGACTCCTGCTAGGTTTGGTGAGACTATGTCTGTTATCCCATGCTGGAAATATCTTCCCCTGTCTATATTATAACAGTTTACAGGTTAGTTCTTCAGTCTCCTCAGGACAGAGCAAAGTTAATTGTTCACTCTGTCTGTAAAGTGGACAGAATTTGAAAGAAAGGAAGCCAAGATCTTTGAATATCATCAAGAAGAGAGCAGGTTTTTGTTCTTCTCTTGTAAAGTTCCAGACTGTAGTCAGATACAAATCTGTCTGGGGTGTCTGCAATCATATGCGGTTCTCCTAGCTCCCTCACTTTTGTAAGAATAACTTTCCTGTTGTTATAATTCAGAAATGTAAGACTGAAATGCCTGGGCAAATTAGTTTTGGATTTCACAGTAATACAGTGAATGCATTCTATAATTACAGGATCCTAGCAAATCATCAATCATCCCTTTAAACTCTTGACAGTGAAGGCTAGTGATTAACCACCTCATTTTCATTTGACTAGTCATATTATCTGGAGATTATTTCACCATGATCTCTTTTCTACATCGTCTAGAGTGATCTCCATTCGAGCATCTCACCTATGCATCTCTGTTATCCGCCACTGATGCTCAACTAACTGGGTACCATAGTCTTGGAACACTGTTTGATGGGGCTCCAGCTTGTAATTGATAATCCCTGGGATTCATGAAGCTTGCTCCAGGTGCAGGCGTAGCATCGGTGTTCTAACACCAAATATGGCCACCAAGCGATTCAGGTACTAGCTGTTTCCACATGCACTACCTGCGTACACTGTGCCCGCACAACTCCTGAGCCATGTATGCTAATTACCCCTTGTGCAGCAGTGTAGCATGTAAATGAAGGTATGTAGTGATTCAGAAAGTGGTGCAGGCGTAGTGTAAGCATGCAGAAATGTAAACCATAAAAAACGATTTACATTTTTGCAAACATAAAATCGGAGCCATGGCAGCTGACCAAACACATGTATTATAATGTTAATATATGCCAATGGCTAAATATATAGCCATTGGCATAAAAAAATGTACAAAATATAAAATTAACATTTAATATATATAGTCGCACTAACGCGATGTGGAAGCACAGGGCAGCAGTGTGCAAAGGGGATCGCAAGGAATATATAAAAATATAGAATAAAAACGCAATGAAACACATATCACGATTTCCCCATAATAGTCAATGGCAGGCATGCTACACCATACTCATGGCGCAAGGGTTGCTAAGGGGCAGTGACAGTGTTAGGCGCAGTAGCTAGGAACTAGTAGGCAATGCCATGCAAATGAGAGGAGCAATAGTGAATTGCAGACTCCCTGCTGGTGGAAGGATGCACCTCACAGTGTAGCATTATAACACCGAGGTGAGCCCTTGAGATAAAGATGACATCAAGAGAGGGGTGTGTCACCATTGCTGTAAGCACATTGGAACATTGCTAAATTGGTCTGCCCCTAGCTAGGCAAAGCTGCAGGATAGGGGTGTGTCGAATCGCCCATAGCTATGCTTAGCTGAGAGTACACAATGTAACCAAGTATGCATGTGAACAGAGATGAAAACGCACGTAAACCCGGTAAATGTGTATGAGCGTTGCGCAATGCAGCTGAAACAGGAAGGATATAGGAAAGAAATAAGGAAATGCTGCAGCAGTGAAATTGGAGTACAAATGACTAATTAACACCTAGGAGCCTACAGTGGGCCATTGACAACAGCTAACAAGGCTGCAAGCAGCTACCTGCAGAACAGGGAAGGGGAGGGGCTGTATTGCAAAGAAAATAGCAAAGTGTCAAAGCAGATCAAAGGCGATATGCAGTATATCAGCTTCAAGGCACATTTCACCATGACTGGGTAGGGAAAGTACAAAACAAGAGAGACGGCAGGTGGATGCATGCCTGATAATGGGAGGAAATCCAGGTCTAAAAGTGAATTAAAGGGCAACAGATTAATCAAGGCAGGCAAGTAGATCTCCACAGTAAAGACCTCACACTTGCAATACTCATTGCAAAACACATAATTAAGACATGCAGCACCTGGAATAGTTCATACACACCCACTTACATCAGCAGCATCCATAGCACAATAATATAAAGTGTGAAAGCACCTCACACACATTTGTGTATTCCCATGGGTGGCGCTAGAATCCGCCACATAACCCAAGCACTCAGGTCTCTCAACAGCAGGTACAAATATGACTCAGTCATTGTCCACGCTGGTGTAAACGACCTGACACGTACCTCCTTGGACTACATGAAAAGAGACATTGAGGAGCTCTCTGATTATGTAGCCCAGGCAGGTATGACCCTGACCTTGAGCAGTATCCTACCTTCACCAAGAATGATGCCACAATACAGAGATAAGATGATCAGCTTTAACAATTGGCTTAAACACTGGTGTCATTCAAAGGGGATCCAGTATCTGTCTGCCTGGGATGACATGCTGGACAAGCCACGCTGCTAAGGGACGGCTTGCACCTGTCACCCCTGGGATTCGGATATTGGCAAAGGCTCTTGCCACCCCATAGTGCCTTTTTAGGCAAGGCTCAAATTCTAAACCTACCACCCTAGAACACAAAAAGGAAAAAAACTAAGGGTAATGCTGCTCAATGCCAGAAGTCTAAATCTCAAAATGCACGCACTCGAGGCCCTTCTCAGTATGGAGAACATCGATGTCTGTGCTGTGACAGAAACCTGGTTCAAGGCTCCTGAGAGCACCCCAGCTATCAGGTTTTACCTCATATCATGCGTTCCGCCCCAAAATCAGGAAAATACCAAGAAAGGAGGGGGGGTATCCATATTCATCAAGGACACCCACACCTCAAGACTGGTGGCAACGCATGATGCATCGGAGACCATCCAGGTGCAATTAACCGTAGGCAAGACTGCTCTGCAAATTGTAGCATGTTACAGGCCACCCTCACAAACTCAGGAACCTCACATGGCCTTCCTGAAAACACTAGAGGGATAAATGTATCACCAAACACCATCATACTAGGTGACTTCAATTACCCAAATATAGACTGGGAACACTACTCAAGCCCAAACACCCTAGCCCAAAAGTTCCTGGAATTCATAAACTCAAATGCCATGGAACAACTAGTCACCAGCCCCACAAGAGGAGATAACATACTTGATCTCATCATCACGAACATGGGAGCACAATGTGCAACACCGAAGTATACCCTCACTGGTGAGATCAGATCACAAACTAATCTCGCTGGAGGTCCTCATCCCACCCCACCTGAAATAAAAAGACCACAGTAAAGAACTTCTCAAAAGCCGACTTCACACTTCTAAAGACTAGTGTGGTCTCCTTTAAGGCCCCGAGCGGAAAACAGTACTCAAGCCGCTGAATCACTTACAAATGCCTTCTACCAGCACCTGCAGGACTGCATGGATAAGGCAATCCCAAGCAAAACAAAGACTCTTTGTACCAAAGGCAAGCGTCCAGTCTGGTGGACCCCAGCCATAAACAAACTCTACAACAAAGGAGGAAGCTACTACAAGATAGAGCAAAATCCTTAAAAGGTAAGACACCCTTGATCACTATAAGTAAAAAACTAAGAGCTCTCATAAAATCATCCAAAGCAAATTTCGAGAGAAAAATAGCTAAAGACTCAAAAGACAATCATAAGGCCTTCTTTAGCTATGTTAGAAACCTAGGAGGAAACTCCCAGATATGCTCAGAACTAGTTCAAAATGATGTGAAGATTACTGATCCTACAGACATTGCCAACATACTAGCTGACAGGTTCAGTGCAAACTTCTTCCCCCCCTCTCACTCAAAAGGAGAGATATCTATACCAAACGATTGCAGCCCCCAAACATCTCCAGCGCCCAAGTGAGAACTGCTCTCTCCAAAGCAAAAACACAGCATCCATGGGACCTGATGGTGTCCCCGGCTGTGTGCTCCATGAACTCAATGAGGAATTAAACCCACAGCTAGGACAGCTGTTTAATCAAAGTCTTACCTCTGGATACACCCAGGAGTGGCGCACTGCAACTGTGGTCCCACTTCACAAAGGCGGTGCCTCCACCGACCCTGGAAATTACCGCCCATTAGCTTGACAAGCCTTATCTGCAAAGCCATGGAGAGGATCATAATGGACCTCATAAATAAAGACATAGGGAATTTGCAGACTTTGGATCCAACCCAGTTTGGCTTTGTCAAAGGCAGATCATGCCTTTTAAACTTGGTTGAATTTTTTGAAACAGTCACCAAAGCCATTGATGAGGGAAAGGCAGTCCATACAGCCTACCTCGATCTAGCTAAGGCCTTCGATACAATACCCCACTCGGGTATCATTGAAAACTCATCAGCTTAAATGTCAACCCATACATCACAAGATGGGTTGCAAACTGGCTGAGTGACAGAACCCACAGGGTCAGAGTTGCTGGCGCCATGTCAGACTCAAAGCCTGTCACAAGTGGTGTCCCACAGGGCTCAGTCCTGGGCCCACTCTTGTTTGGCATCTACTTTTCAAGTACAAGCAAACACAGGAGGGTTATGGCTGACAAAGTTTGCAGATGACTGCAAACTGGGCCATAGTAGAAAACACATCTGACACAGATATCCTTCAGAAGGGTCTCACAGAAACAGATAACTGGTGCCAGAGCCACGGCCTAAAGTTAAATGCCAAAAATGCATAGTCATACCCTTCGGGAAAAACAAGGTTACCCCTAGCTACCAAATAGGTGGCAATCCACTGAGCACAGAAGAAGTTATCAGGGACCTGGGGACCCAGGTTGATAGTAGTCTGTCATTCGACACCCATGTAGCTAAAGTAGTTAGGAAGACCTTCTACATTGCCCACCTTATCATGAAGGGATTCTCATCCAGATCAAGGGAGGTTATAGTCTCCCTTTACTCATCACTCATCAGACCAATGATTGAGTACAATGCCCCATTCGGAATGTATCTGACCTGACACTTGCAGCAGCTGGAGAGGCCACAAAAGTTCCTCACCAAAAGGATAAAGGGTCTCAAAAATCTATCCTATGCTGCCCGACTGAAAGAACTCCAGCTCTATTCAGTCGCCACCGCTGCTCAGAGGTGACCTTTGCCTAACATACAAGGCCATGTCAAACCCAGATTTGATGAATATGCTTCACCTCAAAAATCTAGATCCATCAGAGCCACAAGGGCGGAGACTTAAACCTCGACACGGCTATTAATAGGACGTGCTGGAGGGATAGATTCATCACCCAAAGACTCCCTATGCTGTGGAACAAAATCCCGCACATGTGAGGCAGAGCACCTCGCTGGCCTTGTTCAAGAGAAATCTTGACCAATGGATGGGAGATCGCAGATATACCCCAGGGATTACCTCAGTGTCACTGCTCGACAGAGGCACAGCAAAATAATGGGTATAGTTCCCCACACTAAAGGGGTGGCGTAAGCCACAAAACGATGGGCTAGGCTTGTAAATGCCCTCGGGCAGATAGCCTAGTATGAACCTATGAACCTATGAACCTATGAACCATACACCCTGCACCAGTGGTGTATATAGACAGAGAACTTTTATTATGTACATGTTAGGGGCTGCCTTAGCTTTGATCCACCAGCATGTACTGGAGACTGAGGGTGGTGTGGAGGATGATGCACTCGACCACCGCAGGCACCAGAGGAGGAGGAGAGTGTTCAGACCCAGGCTAACCTACCAGGGGCTACGTGATCTGGAGATAGTAGAGTGTTACAGGGTGGATAGGGACATCCTACAGCAACCTGTGGAGTTGTGCCGGCTACGCCTCAGAGCCAGAACAAACAGAGGGGAACCCATCCCAGTGGATACAAAGGTATGTGTAAGCCTGAGGATATAGCTACAGGTACCTTTCAAAGACCAACTGGGGATATCATGGGTATCTCACAGGGAGCATCCAGGGTAGTATGCCAGTTCCTGGACACCATTTTACCACATGCCAATGAGCACATATACTTCCCCTGAATGCAGGAGGAGTTGGCCAGCAATATGTGTCTCTTCCATCATGTGGTAGGATACCTGGAGGTACTGGGTGCAAAAGACTGCACGCACATACACGTCAAGTCACCACCCAGTGAGCAGGGAAGGCACTACATAAATCACAAGGGATACCCCTCCATCAACTGCCAGGTCGTATGCAATGCCCAGGGCATTATCATGAATGTGTGTGCTGGCAGCCCTGAAAGCTATCACGACTCCCACATCTGGCATGCCTCACAGCTGTATCAGTTATTTGCCAGAGGGGGCATCCCAAATGGCCACCTGGTGGGGAATGCTGGCTATGCACTGGAACCATGGATGATGACTCCCATCAGAAATGCACACACACCCATGCAGGAACGCCATAATGAGGCACACGCACAAATCAGAATCATCACAGAGTGTGTGTTTGGGATGCTGAAATCACGGTTCCATTGCTTGGATATATCTGGTGAAGCCTTGCAGTACTCTCCAGGCATGTGTGCCCACATCTTCATAGTGTGTGCCATGCTACACAATACGGTCTTGCAGAAACAGCTGCAGCAGGGACAGAATGGTGAAGCCCCTCACAACCCACCACCATTGCCAAGAGCCCCACAGGCACAGAGGTACTCAGACCACGAACACGCTGAGCCAGCCCCAGTAGGCAGATGGAGGTGTGCTCAGTATGCCTATACCTTGGCAAAGAGGGAACATATAGCACACACACTGACAGTGTAGGCACCTAGGGACTGACACCTTCCTCCACCTGCACATACAGTAAAATGGATGGCACACACACACAAGACTACCTGTAAATTGTCATGTATAGGCAGTCTACTGTGTGCATCCAACATTGGCAGCTCAACTATCGCACACACAACAGCCATTGGCACAAGGTAAGTCAACACCTGAACAGTAAATTAAGCTATCAACACCTGAACAGTAAATTAAGCTATCAGCATATGCAGATACTGTATGTATAGATTCATAGGTAGGTACTTGGCCAACTGCCAGAGGCCATTCATAAGGCCAGGTAAAATTTGTCAGCTTCTGCCACCCCATTGATTCATTAACAGTGCCTCTGTGGAGCAGAGCCAATGGCAGGATCCCTGGGGTGCATCTACTGTTCCCCATTCCCCCGTCAAGGTTTCCCTTGCAGAGTGTTAGTGAGGGGCTCTGTATAATGTAGTTAGGGATGTTGTTCCAAAGTCTGGGGAGTGTCTGTGACACAAAGCTGTCCCTCCAGCATCTTCCGGTTATTCTTGTGGCAAGGTCAGCTCACTACAGTGTGTGGCTCACTGTGACATGGATTCCCATAGGTGGAGCATATCCATCAATCCTGAGTTCGATATGGCTGTGTTGGTCAGTGGAGATCATATCTGGGTAAACTAGATGCCACTGAGTAAAGCAGGGGTTTATTCAGTCCAGCTGCATAGGCCATATGTTGGAGGCCAGTATTTCCCTTGGTGAGGTACATTCGTGGACCCCCCTAGCTGCTGGATGTGTCCTCTGAGGTACATCCCACATGGGTTATTATACCCTATTATGGGACTGATGAGTGATGAGTAAAGGGGCACTATAACTCCAGTATGTCTAGATGGGAATCCTTTAGTAGTCAGATGGCCTACATAGAAGGATGTCCCAACTACTGTGGAGATATGATTGTCACAGGGGAGATCACTATCTACCTTAGTCCCCAGATACCCCATTACCTCATCTGTATTAAAGTGGCTGCTGCTCATGTGTTAATATGTGGGTGCCAATTCCACAATGGAATAACTATGCAGTTAGTGGTACTTGGCTTGAGGCCATGTCGTTGGCACCCTGTGATATTCTCTGTGAGGCCCCCTGATGGATGTCCATGTCAGCTGGACTAACAATCATGGCTCCCAGTTTGCAGTATTTGCCAAATATGGTCTGCCGTAGTCCACCTCTGTTTGCCTGTACATCTGAGACATATATGCCAAACAGTAGGGCTCCCAGGACTGAGTCCTGTGGGACACCAGTTGTGACTGTTCAAGAGTTGGACTTGGAGACCGCTAGTCTTACCATGTGGTACTGTGTGTAAGCCCGTTGGCAACCCAACCTGTGGTGTATGGGTGAATGTACATGCTGGTGTGTTTATCAGTAACACCTGAGTGGGGCATGGTGTCAAAAGCATTGGTGAGGTCCAGGTAGTATGTGTGACCCACCTCCCCTGTCATTTAATGTCTTGGTGACTGTACGTAAGATGTCAAACAAGTTCAGTAGGCATGAACTGCACTCAACCAAGCTGACCTGGGTTGGGTCACATGTTCGAAGGTTAACAATGTCATTGTTAATGAGTGCCATGAGGATGTGAATCATACCATTGCAGACCAGGCTAGTCAGGCTTATGGGGTGGTAGTTACCATGGGCAGTTGTGATTTCTCCATGATGGAGTGGAATAACTGTTGCCACGTGCCATTGTATGAGCATGTAGCCTGTGGGGAGGTTGAGGTAGGAATGCTTAATTAGGTGGGGGGGGCAGGTTGTCTTGTACAGTTTGCAAGATGCAGTCTGGGTCATCTGCCTCCATCAATGCTGTGTTCTGCTGTTAGAGAGGGCCATTTCCACCTGTGTGTCTCTGATGGTTGGGATACTGTACCTTTCGGGTAGTGTTGTGGGCTATTTAGGGGGTGAAGTATGCACCGAATGTATCTGCAAGGACGTTGATGATATCAGTAGGGTCAGCATATTTTGTGCTATATTTCACTGGTGTAATGCAAATCTGTGTGTCACCATGAAGATCCTTGACATAGCCAAAGAAGACTTTGTGGTTATCTTTCAAATTCTTGCGTATTCTCCTGCTGATGTTAGCCTTGGATGATGTCATGAGGGACCTACATATCATACTAATAGTGGTCACGGATGTCTGTCCTTCATGGGATTTGTTGTGTGTCTGGAACACTGTCCGACGTCTGTAGTATAGCCTGTTTATTGCAGAGGTCCATCAGACTGGTGTCCTTGTCTAGGAGGAGTGAGTCTTGATTTACCAGCAATGGCACTATCCATACATCCATGAAGGTGCTTATAGACTGCATTTGTAAATCTGTCTGTATCTTGAGCAGTGTTTCCCCTTAGTGTGGGGGCTGTGAAACCCCCAACCCTGTCACTAGTAGTGTAAATTTAGCTGTAGGAAAGGTATACACTGTGGTATCCATGGGTGGGGGAGATGCTAGGGTGTGAAAACAGTGAATAATTCATGGTCAGATCTAACCAGTGACCAGTTAACCTCCACTGTGGTGCACCTGTTGCCCATGTTGGTGATGACCACATCTAGTAGTTTCCACCCCACGTTAGGGAGGTTACCACCTGATACAGGGCATATGAGGTGATACATTCCAGGAAGCACTGGTCCTGGAAGTGAGTACCGGAGTACTTTCCCAGTTAATGGTATGGTAGTTGACATCAACCAATGCCAGGGTGTGCATTAAGACTGTCGTGTTCTCCACTGTCAACAGGTAGGTGGAGTGGAGGTCCTGGGTCATGGAGAGTGATCCGTAGCAGGCCACATTCCACATTGCAGTTGTGGCTGATGTTAGCTACACATGGATGATCACAGAGGTATCATGCTGCCCCACTAACCTGGAGGTGTAGGTATCCCTGATGAATATGGATACAGCCTCTCCATGTCTGTCAGTCCATGTTCTGTGGCTGAAATGTGTGGTATGGGTTGTAGTCTGGTAGTGCAGTTGTGCTCTCAGGAGCCTTAAGACAGATTTCAGTTAATGCACAGATGTTGATGTTGTCCATCCTGAGGAGTGCTGTGAGTGCATGCATGTTGTGATCACAACACCTGGTGTTGAGTAGCATAAACCTCATTGAATCTGTTATTGTGCTGTTTATGGAGCTGGTATTCACCTTCGAGACTCTCCTAAATAAGGCACCATGGGGGCGCCAATAACCTTGGCCAGTATTTCAAAGCATAAGGCTGACACATAGGCCGGTATGGTATCATTGCATGCATGTTCCCCATCTGTGCTTGTTTTTCATCTCCCCTGTAGGTAACCTAGTGGTAAGCAATAGAAAGCCTTAAACTTATACAAGTCTTCTAGCTTCCAAGATAGGCTTTTGGAGTGACTACGTATCAGTGTTCTGTATGTTCTTTCTGTACTCAGCTGTTTCCTGACTACATGGTGAGTTCATTCTGTATATTGTGATCTGAAAGTGTGTTTATTCACATATTATGGCTGTGATGGCCTGCACATTAGAGGTTCATAGATAGCCTACTATCTATCTGCCCAAAGGCAATTAGAAGCATAGCAACAGTGTGTTGGTCTTCCCCGCACCATTGATGAAGTAACTGAGCCTCTGTCAAGCATAGCCAATCAAGCAATTCCAGGCAGAGTTGCTGGAAGCTGTTGAAGACTGGGGTTGTGGAGGGTGATAGGGGCACTTAGTGATCTAAAGAGGGTATGTTAATGTGGCAATTCAACACCAGTCAATTCCCCATACAGGTCTTGCAGCTATCAAACTGGACAGGCTCCCCCACCCCCTGGCTGTATGGTTCTGGGACACATGATCCCAGGGGTGTATAGTCTGTTATCCATTCACACAGCAAGGTTTCCCTTGAAGTGTGTCAGTGAGGGCCTATGCCTAATGTAGTTAGGAATGTAATGTACTGTCTCACAGTACATTTGTTATATGTTGTTATGTCAAGAGTACATGAAGCTCAGTGAGATTGGGGGCTCCAGCCATTTGCTTAGCCTAGCTTACACATAGAAATAATCTAAATAGGAAATAGGTGGAAGCAACGGTAATTTCAACAGTGTTATGTACAGCATCCACATAGTATCTGTGCATTCGAGTTACAATCCTGATAAAGGCAGGGATGTTTATCATGTGCAAAAGTATACCTTAACCACAGCTTGCATATATAGGTAGTAATCGTCTGTATAATAAACATTTGAATCACCCATATAAACCCATGTGTGCAGGACAGTAAGTCAACAGAGAATGTAATGTCATGTCAGCACATAGTGAGATGTTACGTCACTGACAGGTATATATCCGGAGTAGTTAGCGGATGTGTCCGTGTTTGCCCGCACAAGTTACATGTTACAATGCTTGTTTAATGTGTTTAACCACTGCTATAATGTCACACAAAAACTTTTAAACATGCTTACAACTGCTTAAATGAGCCTTATTCTGCAGTAAAAAACATTCGTAAAGCATCGCAGGTGTCGAACTCTGGACCATGCACACTATAGTCATGGGATGTACCACTAAGCCATCTGAGGTGCACACGTGTTTCATGGTCCTGAGATTACACCTTATACCATATGCATTTCACTGTAATGATCACAAATGGGACAGTGGCTTTGTGTACATATGTACAGTACATTGTAATGTACTGTAGTTTGTGAACCAACACATTCCAGTCTACAGATGTATTACTGTTACAAACTAATATGAAATATATATATATATATATATATATATATATATATATATATATATATATATATATATATATATATCAGCAGTGATGTCTGCACACACATATATATTAATTATATTATACAGTTACATCAATAGCCATATATATAAGCATCTATGAACACACTTTGTGACACAGAAGCACTCTAAAGGAAATGGAGTGTACACAAAACACATGCTGCTCTGGTATTATAACAATTAATATTAACCTAATTCACAATAGAAGGGGTGGTTGTTGTGTATGTGAAGATTGGGGTGGGGGAGGAATGATGGGTAATGCAATCATGCATCAAGGAGGGCCTGGGTCGGATGTCCAATAAGTGAACTGGAGGGGCATACATGGAGTATGGGGACAATATAAAAAGGACACAAATCAAGTACCTTACTCATTCATAATACACCCTGTCATGTCACATTGCAACACTTACTTTCACAAACATATGAACATTAACATGTATCAGACATATGTACATCAACTGATTGTCACATTTGTTTTCAGTAGTGAGGAATGTCTGTAGTACAATGTATATTCTAAACACCATAGCATTCATGCATATCTCAGATGCCTTAGTGGTAAGGTCAGTGACTGTGGTGTTCATGGTCCCGGTTTCAAGACCTGCAAGGGCTGTTAGGTTATTTTGAGGGCCAGAATAAGGGCTTTTGGATGCAGGTGGATTAAAGCACTCTTAAGCAGTTGTAGGCAGGTTTCCACGTGTTTGCACTACGCTAACTGGCGCTGCAACACGGTAAATGGAGAAGCACTTCATAAGTTTGAACTTTGCTTAACTTCACGCAGACCACTGGCAAACCTGCTCACAACCGCGTAAATGTGCGTTCTTCACACTTTCCCTACCAGTGCCTACTCTGAGATGTAAAATAATAACACCTTCCAGGAGTAGAACCCGTAACCATGTACTCCATCCTCAGAGTAACCTAACACTAAGCTACATGACATCCGTTCATGTGGACAGCCGTGTGTGCTACACCTAATGTCTGTCTACTATATCTCTGTTGCTGATGTCGCACACCAACACACATATATGTTTTTACAGCACACCAACATGTCAGCTTTGTGGCACATGGAGTAACTGCATGCACTTGTAATCGTAATGACTAGTCAGTCTAGTCAGTAAGGGGTTTGAACCCCTGTACTGGTAGGTGTGTGGCAGACGATGCTTAGGTTTTAGTCTCCAAGCCCTTCTCTAATGCTCTTTGCCTCTGTCTGTCCCTCCCATACACTCTCTGGTGGATGTGGAGGTGTACATCTGCTCAGCAGCAGCTTGTGTATTGTAAGTTATGGTCATGTTCAGGTGATGGCCTTTGCACCTATTGCAGTCCTCCTCTAGATGATTGCATGTGGAACAGCTGTGATGATGTTCCCATAGCCATTCACATGAAAAACACAGTACAATATCTAGGAACATCATGTTGGTGTTTGCCCATGTCAGTCGCTGTGAGTGGTACCTGGATCTGGTGTTTGGTAAACAGCATCAGAGGTGATATCTGGATGTTCCTCAAACAACATACACAGTGGGAAATAGCCTAAAGACAGGAAGGTGATGTGCCAGACATGACTACAGCATGTAAGTGTAGCTATGCTTCATTGAGACAACAGTCTGTTTAACAAGGTGTGTGTGGTAATGGCTTTTCTGCATGTTTTAAAATGGACAAGACAGTGCTCTGTTTGTGAGGGATCCCCATCTGTAGGGCCATCAGTGGACTGGTCAGTGTGTGGAACCATTTGTTTCCTGCATTACTCACTGAACACGCATCTGTGAACAGCAGGAGCATAGTGTGAGGACTGCAGCCAGTACATGGTGATAGTGATGAGTTGCTGCCATTACATCCCTGACTAGACATATGTCACATGAAACAGTGGTATGACAGACACTGCCTGTGGTTCTCAGTGACATGCCAATAATGGGCCACTGTTCATAGCTGCAGTCACAAGTCTTCTACACGTTGTACAGATGTCATGCAGTATATATGCATGTGTTGTGCTCTCTCTGCAAATGTATACCATCTGTTGTTTTGGGTTGATGGTCATATCTATGCATGCTGTTATAAGTAATCTTGAATGATGTTGACTATTACTAAGCCATATCTGTGTTTAAACTGTAACACCATAGGCTGTATGGGTTTGGAGGTCCCGGCAGAACCTTCTGTCCCACTTCAGCTGGCCATGGTACCGGGCACCAGCACATCCAGGGCCCAGCCTTGGACCTCCACCTCTGTTGGCTCTGCATCACCTTCTGGTGGTACCGCCACTGAGGATGGGGCTTGTCCCCCCCTGGGAGCAGGTCCAGACAGGGACATGTCCGCTGTTGTACAGTGCTGGACGTGGTGCGTAGGGGACTCAATAAGGGGTTTTGAGGCCAGATACGCCAGCTCAAGGGCAGAATGTCACATTTACAGGGTGAGGCTGCCCCTCCTAGACAGCCCCCACCACTGCCACCTTTGCAGCATTTCTGGTGCAGTGGTGGCTGCCCATGGCTGGGGACCTCAGTCCCACTGTTTCCATCTGGGGGCTCATGGGCTTGTGAATGCCAAACACCTCTCCCCGTCTGAGGTGTATCCCCCCACATGTGTCATATACTGACCCTGTATGCTGTCTTGTCTGTCATCCTACTCTACCTATCCTCCACGAGCATACCTACTCTCCTTCCCCCACATCCCACTCTCACCCTGCAGAAAGAGAAGGCCAATCGGTTCCTAGAACAACATTTGCCCCATACATAGCTGTCCATTTCACACACGTCTCCACTGGACACATGTAACCCTTTTAATATGCATCAGAACATACTCCAGTTGTCCTCACCTCTGTCTCTCAGGCATATGATCCTAGTTTGCACATGACTCCTAAATTTTCCAGGTACATGTGATGTGGATGACCCCATTGTACACACAACACTACCAGTCCCTCTAAGGTTATCCCATGTACCTTTATCATAATGATGATGTCACACACAGCACCTTGTAAGAGTACTGTTCTCACATAATGATTAGACAGGAACTGTTGTGTTAGTGTAAATAACATGCACAGAGTGATTTATATGGCCAATGTACAAATGTCTGCATGTATGAATGACACACGTCTGTCTGAGGGAATGTTGATATTACATAGGACAACACCACTACATAATAGAGGCATTGCTGGTGTTTCCCTTTTCATTCCTTTGTAATGTTTTGTTGTCAAATGGGATGCTCCTGGTATATCTGTATACATGTATATATATATATATATATATATATATATATATATATATATATATATATATATATATATATATATATATATATATATATATATATATATATATATACTGGACATAAACACTCACACATACATCTACATGGTGGAATACATTTCCTATACTGTTGAATGACTGCACTGGATGATATGTTTGTGATAAGGTCCAATGTCTGTATATCTGCCATGGCTTAGTGGTAAATCACAATAGCTGTGTGTGCAGGGTCCTGGTTTCGAGCCTTGCAGAGGCCATTTATTTTGTTGCTGGGCAGAACAAGGCCATTGGATATGGTGTGATTAAGGCACATTAAAGCAGTTGTGAGCGGGTGTGCATGGGTTTGCACAGTGCTAAGCAATGCTAATCTCTGGTTGCAGTTTCTTACACTCAGCCTCTGCATTGCTTTACCAGTGTAATACTCGTATACTGGCAGTCAAACAGGATTACACCCGCTTGCTCCCACACTTGCAAATGCACTGCATTTGGTGTTTGCGTCTGACACTCATGCCCCTGCATGGCAGTGAGGACTACAATATTACCTTGTGATGCCTATTACATCGGATTACATGCCTACAGTATCAGGAATGGCTGCCGATTAGGCGACAGCATGCCATTCGACTGTATGGAATCCGCGACCTGTCCAGAGTTTGATTCATATTATTGGTGTGTTCCTCTTACAATCTGCACCTGTCTAGCTAACACATGGGAATTGACACTCTTCAATGCAAACAAGTAATTGGGATTTGGAACCCACATCCTTCAGCCGAGTCATGCTACTGCATACCTAATATTCTATCATCTTTCTAAGGTTGTCAGTGGAATATGTGCTTTCTGTCCCTATCAGGCCTCTCATACGATTGGGGAAACATACAACTGAATCAGGGACACAGCATAACAACATCAGGGACACATTTAAATTATTGGTGCTATTAACACATTGACAGACTCAGAGCATATGAATTCATACACATTTTCTGGGGAAAATGATGTTTATGACTCTTAATTGTTGTCATTATTCATTACGTGTAATTCACCACCTTTCCTTCAAATGTCACTAGTTTTAGGAGGGATTAAGTGGGACAGAGTTAGAAACCGAGTT
>NC_056744.1:1509182006-1509189642 GCF_019279795.1 Protopterus annectens
CCCCAGAAATGCACTTACACATGCTTACTGGTGTTTATATATGCTTGACCTGCTTACAAGTGCCTTATTCATTATGACATGGACACTTCACTCCAGTTATCTTTAATTGATATTTTGCAGGTTATACAGCAGACAGATGTTGCAATATGTTCATGTATGGATTACTGATGGCAAATGGTATGTATTACAATGGGATTCGGTATGGGAATGTCTGTTCCTTAGGGGGTTGCTCTAACCAATACACTATTGCTGTGCTGCTTCATTTGCATATATACCCATATACCCATGGCTCCTGGTTCCCCAAACACACACCCCAATGCCTCCCCAACACTGTTGGCATCCATTCTTCAGTCGGATTCGCGGTGTATCCACACCACTACACATTGGTCACTGCCTACGCCTATAGACCCATCCCATCAGTTGACTGACTCCATGTATCCTCAGAACTCCAAAATGTTTAGTCCACAAACATTGGTGACATGAGCGGCCAAAAGAATACTATTTGCAATTTTTAGGTTGTCCCGCATGGGACACGCATGTGTTTATTTCAAGATTAGACTCTATACTTCATTACATCCTCACTGCCGTTAACATGACACTACAATTAATTAATATGTATGACTATGTGATAACGCACACGTTACACATGAGAGCATAATTATGTATGTGTTCGGCGTATTTCTTTTACAAATAAACTGGTTTATTAATTGGCATTGCCGTAGCAGGCAGATCACAGGAATGATTCCATGTTTGGGGAAGTCCTCACATTTGATTATTGTCAGCACAGCACTGACTTCGGACATTGTACCACATCTGCATTTTAGCAGTTTCGTCCAGTCCCTCTTCTGCAAAACCTATTATTCTATCTACTGTCGAGGTTTGTAAGGGCACATTCATGTTATTTATGTCTGCAAATGGAATGAATATGTTACAGAGAATGTACTTCTACATATTGATGTCTGCATGTGTGTATGCATATATACGTATAACTAACTTGCTGATCTCCATGGGGCAATCCAATTAGAACCAGCCCATCCAACCCTGGCATGCCTGGCTCCATAATTTCATACCCACCCTTGTTCAAAATACATGCATACCTTCCATTGTCCACTTGTTATCGCAGCCATGACACACCTCTACACATTGCCCTCTCCAGAGCGTTAGGGGCCCTACATGTATGTTGTCCCACCCCATGTATTCTCAGGCTCTCACACCATTTAGTCCTTGAACATACCTGCCCTTGCTTTTGTAATGGTCGGAAGGCCAAATGGTCTATCTATTTTTGGGTAGTCCCACCAGGGACAACCACCCAGTGTGTGTAAAGTAGACTTAGCAATTCAACAATGTTACTCCCACTGGTAATATCCTGCCAGTGGTGTGAGTAGCAGTGCTTTGCTCACTCCTGCCCAGCTGGATATGACATACGCTGACAGCGCTATGTAATACTGGGGTTGCTGTTGATTACCTTCTCATTCCTTTTGTATGCTTTATTGTTACGTCGTTCTTTCTTCATATATATATATATATATATATATATATATATATATATATATATATATATATTATATATCTGTATATACTTATATACATTTCCTATACTGGGCACTGCTTAGACCTGTGCATGTGCACTCATACTTGCTTACTGGTACTTATATGTGTTTACTGCTGCTTATTTGCGCTTACACCTGCTTACTAGTACCTTATTTATTATGACAGTGCCACTTTGCTTGAATTATATTTAAGTTAAATATCTCATGCGATACTCTTATGTTAGTTTTATGGCAAAACGACATTCATTACACATGAAAAATTATATGTGCTGTTGCTGGGCTCGAATTGTGACTGCCTGTTTGATAGGCGGATGCTCTAAACACTACACTATTGACACATTGATTCTGCTTGTTTTTCTCTATTTAAATTAATATGATGTGTAAGCTACGCTCAGCGGAGGGTGGCGACATGCTGCGCTTTGCTTACACTTTCACTGTTGCTGCAATTCGAAAGTATAATACGGACACTGGGACAGGGAATCTAATTGTGACAGTTGTAGGGACAGGGCTCTACATTCCAATACGTGCTTGTGTATTTACTACTTTGGTTTTATTTCACTGTTCGTGGACACTCTTGTATGCTTAAACCAAGCAAAAAAATGCTGTATGCACAAAACTCCACAACAAGAACCAGCAAGCAGGCTTGGAGAAACCGCCAAGGAGGAGCCAACCGCACAATAAGGCACAACAGACCCAAAATAAATAGATCGAGCTGGAAACCAAACTCCACAGTAACCAAAAGCTTTTATTTACATAGCACCACAGAAATCACGTTTTCGTTGATAATACAACTTCATCAGATGAAGGCACCTAGATTTCCACACATATTTAAACCATGAGTAGGTTGATTGGAAAATTAGATGAATAACTTTCTTAAAGCAATAGCTCAACCAAACATCTACACTTACTTATACAATATACACATGAGTTCAAGCAAATCACTTATACAAAACTAAAGAATACTCCCATAAAGTATTGTAAAATACATTAATTTTGTTAAATCTTGATTTATGAATCACACACTCATATAAAAAATATATATGCATATAAAACATATGTATGTATAAAAAATATAATTATATATATATATAAATCAAATCATGCTACCCTGTTAAACAATCTATTCAAAACCAGGGTTAAAAAATGTATATTATTTTAAAAATTATAAATTTACTTATAAATAAATTCATATATTATATAAAATTGATGTTAAATACTCGTGTACATTGTTTAAACTGATGAAATGCATAAATTTATAAACCCACACGTGCGTTGTACCACTGTTAAATAATTAATTAAGGCCTTACAATTGTTCAGCCTTAAGTTTTAAATATGGCATGATTGAGATGGAGTCGTTCAACCCTGGGGGTTTGTTGGATTCAAGCAAAATCTGCCAGCATGTTTCTCTGTGTGATAACCGTGCTGCCCAGTGTCCTCCCCTAATGCAATGAGATACTGCTTCTAAAACAAAGAACTTGAATGTTGCAGATTCACATACAATCGTATGCCTATATAATGCATTTGTATTAACATTTCTTGAAATGTCGTAGCAGTGTTCATAGATACGTCTCTTTAGCTGCCTCTCCGTCTTGCCTACATAAAATGCCTGGCAAGAACGGCAGACAGCCAAATAAACTATACCCTTGGAATTACAATTATAAAAATTATATGAACGTAGTTTCCTGTTCCTACTTTCTAAATACACAAATTCTTGATCTATAACATGCTTACATTGCATACATCGTCCACAACGGAACGTCCCTCTCCTTGGAGGGTTGGAGGTACCTGAACTAGTATTTTGCTCCAGAGCCCTTTTGATATTAAAACCCCTCCTATATACGAACTTACATGACAAATCCTTAAGATTACTTAGATCTGTAAAGTCCCTAAAATGACAAAGTTCCTTTTCAATAATGTACCTAATTTTTCCTACATCCTCATTATGTTCTGTAATAAACAACTGGTTGAAACCTGGTGTATTAAGGGAACTTTGGGCAAATTCATCAGGTTGTTCCAACTGACTCTTCCCTAAAATAGGGGAAAATCTATTTTTCCTAGCAGACCAGACTTCATCACGGACAGAATTAATCAGGCCAATAGGGTATCCCCTGTCAACAAAAAGGGAACTCAACTTGTCCCCCTCAATTTGAAAACAAGAATCGTCAGATGTCATACGGGAAACCCTAACAAATTGGCCTTTTAATATAGATCTTTTTTGAAATTTAGGATGTGAACTTTGGAAGTGAAGGTAACCATTAGAGAATGAAGGTTTTCTATATATACAAGAACTGAAACCATCACCTTGCTTACTAAGTGTAACATCTAGATAGTTTACTTTATCAACAGATACTTGGTAGGTAAACTGCAAAAATTCTGTTGTTGAATGCAGATAGGTTATGAACTCTTTAATAAGACATTCAGGTCCTGTCCAGAATATACATATGTCATCCAGGAACCTAGTATAGTGAATCCAGTGTTTTGAAAATTCACTGTGTAATACAAACTTTTGCTCCCACACTGACAAAATAATGTCAGCATAAGTGGGAGCACAATTGGCTCCCATGGAGACACCTGATATCTGCTGAAAATATTCACCGCAGAAATAGATGTAATTGTAACTCAGGACCAACTCTAAAAGTTGTAAGACCAAATGAACATCATTGTTGGTGACACCATCACAACCCCAGAGCGCCTCCTCCATCCAGGCCAACCCAATAGAATGTGGGATCACCGAAAATAAATCTACCACATCGATGGTAACAAATAGTAGGTTAGGCCTGTAAAGGTCGTTAGTGATGCCACGTAAAAATTCCCACGAGTCCTTAAGTAAATGTTGATGTTTACCCCACAGCTGTTTTAATTTCCAATCCAAAAATTTTGAAAGGTTGTGGGGTTTGGACCCTTGGGCGGCCACAATCGGTCTTAAGGGAGGATCCTGCACATTTTTGTGGATCTTGGGCACCCCAAACATGGTAGGCACTTTTGGGTGTGAGTTGTCCAAAAAAGAATACAGATCCATTTCTATGATATCCTGGTCCAAAAGGTCTTTAAGTACCAAATCAATTTTTCTGTAAGAAATATGTACCTCGTTTAGGGAAACAGTAGTATACTTTGTACTGTTCAACAACAAACTATGCATTTTTGCCTCATATAATACTTGGTCCATGATGACCGTACCACCCCCTTTGTCGGGTTCCATTACCCTAACTGAGGGATTTGCGCCCAATTCTGCTAAAAGGGTGGTCTCGGCCAAATTTAAATTAGGGACATGTCTGGACTTCCCCACCTTGCTCCGGATCTGTTGTTCAATCCTATTTTCCAAGTTCTTTAATTGCGGATGCAAAGGGGGGTTGTAAGTACTGGATTTTTTAAGATTAAGCCCATGTCCCGTAAAAGTAGCCCCAAGTAAATGCTGCAAATTAAGTTTGTGAATGAAAAGTTTGACATCTAAAATAGTGTTTACTAAACTGCTACCCCTACTAGGTACAAATTTAAAACCCTTGGTAAATAATGAAAACCAAGTATCAGAAATAACTGCATCACTATAGTTGTAAATATGATAACCTTTTGATGTATACATATGATGGTTTCCTATGGCTGTCACTTGAATATGCCCTGGTGTCACCAGTCCTCCTTCTGATTCCTCCTCCACCCTCTGGATGTCACCCCCCCCCCCACACCCTGCCGTTGTCCCGCTTGTTGTTGATTCATCTGCTGGTAATGCGATTGTTTGCGGAGGCGTTCTGACCTCCTGGGTAAAAAATCTTCCTGATAAATCTCATCAGCAGGATGATAATGTGGTGAGGGAGGGAAAGGTTCCTGAACAGGAGACTGAACCTCCGGGGGGTTAGGTATATCCCTAGGGGCTTGTTGAAATCTATTACCACCCCTAAACAAAGGTGGATTAGGGTATTGTCTACCCTCTTCATATTCCTTGATATCCCCACTCAATTTTTTGTATTTACGATTCAGAACAATATTACATTGCTGATCAATATGCTTTCTTAAATCATAATACTTCTGTTTTTCCACATCTATAGTAAACATCAAATCTGCAGTAACAACATCATTTAACTTAAAAATATCCCTTTGCAAAGATTGAATTTCAGTATCATTTCTCTTAATGATAGCCCTCACAATACCAAAGCCACATTCATCAAAAATTCTTAAAAGTTCAGAATGAAAGTCACTGCCACAAGTCACATTGTTCGGGTATTTATGCACCTGTAAACCCTTAGGAACTATGTGTTTGTTAAGACATTCATTAAGATATAGGTTATCCAACTCTAAGATCTTATGCCTATACAAGGCTTGTTCAAGGAGCCGCATGTTGTCAGAAAATGAAGAGTTTGCATAAGAATTGTTCTCACCATTGTCAACGAAATGAAAGTGAGGCTTGTGAGTAACCCACTCGTTAAAAGTAGAAACGGGAAATGCAACAGAGCCAGCATTGCTGTTACTGGCAATGGGAGCAGTCTCAACGCCTTCCCGAAGTACTGCTGGGGTGTTGAAAAAATTAGAAAGTTCCGCCTTGTCCTGGACATCCGAGGAGCGACCGCTGCCGTTCGAACCCGGTCGCATGTTGGAATCGGTAGCCCTGGAAGTAAGGATCTTTAAAATCTCTCGCTGGTCCATAATGACTGCTTGCAACCCTTGACCCAAGGGAGTGAGAAGCTGAACCAATTGGGTAAGTTGTCCCGTGAGCTGGCGTGTGTCAGTGGAATCAGACTGTACACCATCTTCCACACAAGCGCCCAAAACGCTTGAAGCAGGTAGCCCCGAGCCGACCTCCATACCAAAACCAAGCAAAAAAATGCTGTATGCACAAAACTCCACAACAAGAACCAGCAAGCAGGCTTGGAGAAACCACCAAGGAGGAGCCAACCGCACAATAAGGCACGACAGACCCAAAATAAATAAATACTCTTGTATGCTTAGTATACATTTCGGTATCCACGGACACTAGCTTACTGACTTACTATTAGCAGTGGGCTTTACTAGTAGGCATAGTAGGTTTTGCAAGTGTCGGGGCATGTTTACGCCTCCGTAGAGCACTTGCACACGCCCCCTGCACTCACACACAATTACTGTGCACATCAAGGATGCAGCAGCACACCCTCATACATATTCATACGGTGCTGCTGTGCCTTCTGTCATGAGGATGCTAGGCGCAAGGCTAAAACTGTACTTGCACCAAGCTTCTTGAATCCCAGGGAAAATCAAGCTTCTGTGATACGTTATGGGTAGCTGTCTTCAATATCTTCATTTTTTGCAGGACCTTTTCCATCATATTGACTTGGGACTTTAGGAAGGATTGCACAGCTTTAATGTCTGCTTTGTCATTTTTGCATTATTCTGTCATCATCATCTTTTGGCTGTTCCTGTTAGGGGTCACCACAGCAGATCATCTGTTTCCATTTCTTCTTGTCCTCTGCATCTTGCTGTGTCACACCAGCCACCTATATGCCCTCTCTCACCACATCCATAAACCTTATCTTAGGCCTTCCTCTTTGCCTGTTATCTGGTAGCTTCATCCTTAGCATCTTTTTCCCAATATACTCAGCATCCCTCCTCAGCACATGTCCAAACCAATGTAATCTTGCCTCTCTGGCTTTGTCTCCAAACCTTCCAACCTGGGCTGACCCTCTAATATACTTATTACTAATCCTGTCCACCCTCGTCACACCCAGTGCAAATCTTAACATTTTTAACTCTGCCACATACAGCTCTAACTCCTGCCTTTTTGTCAATGTCACTGTCTCCAACCCGTATAACATAGCTGATCTCATTACCCTCTTGTACACCTTCCCTTTCACTCTTACTTGTACTCGTCTGTCAAAAATCACTCTTGACATTCTTCTCCACCCACTCCATCCTGCCTGTACTCTCTTCTTCACCTCTCTTCCACACTCACCATTACCCTGAACTATTGATCCCAAGTATTTAAACTCATTCACCTTCGCCACCTCTACTCCTTGCATCCTCACCATTCCTCTGTCCTCCCTCTCATTCACATACATATATTTTGTCTTAGTCCTGCTGACCTTCATTCCTCTTCTCTCTAGAGCATATCTCCATCTTTCCTG
>NC_056744.1:1509190142-1509207661 GCF_019279795.1 Protopterus annectens
GGCAATGTGGTCCCAACAAAAGGTTCACATGTGACATACCCATCCATGTTGCATACACTGACAGCTGTAGATATCTGTGTGTATTGCTATGTGGGCTGTTTCCTCACACATAGCATGCAGCACTGTGGTGGTAATACTGGGGACATGTATTTACATACTTATATGTTTGTGTGTGTGTTTGTATATATGTGGACATGTGCATATAGGTATATATCTATATATGTGTAGATACATATGATATTGTATATATGTGTTTATATATATATATATATATATATATATATATATATATATATATATATATATATATATATATATAGATATATATATATATGTTTACACATGGGTATCTGTATATTTGTGGACTCACACACATGTATATATATATATATATATATATATATATATATATATATATATATATATATATATGTGTGTGTGTGTGTGTGTGTGTGTGTGTGTGTACATAGGTTCATAGGTTGCTACTAGGCTATTGGCCGTAGGACCTCTACAAGCCTAGCCATAACAATTCCCTGGATTTTTCTTCCTACAATATTTACTTCTCTGGACCCCTGTCTAGCAGGGTGATTGACGTGATCCCCGGGGTGAAATTCCTAACTCCCATGCAATCATCAAGGTTCCTTTTGAAGAACGCCAAGGAGGTGCTTTGCTTGACATGTATGGGCAGACTATCCCAGAGTATGGGGAATCTCTGGGTCAGTAACCTATCCCTCCAGCATGTTTTGTTCATTGTGATGACAAGGTTTAGATCCCTGGAACGTGTAGCTCTGAGGGATTGGGATTTCTTTAAGTGGAGCATGTCCAAAAGCCCAGGGTTTGACATGGCCTTGTATGTTAAGACAAGATTGCCTCTGAGTAGATGATATGCCATAGAGTATAGCTGGAGTTTTTTAGACGATCAGTATAGGGCATCTGCTTTAGGCCTGTGATTCTTTTAGTGAGGTATTTGTGCAGCCTTTCCAGCTGTTGCAGATGTCTTATGAGGTACATACCAAATGGGGAATTGTACTCTATAATGGGTCTAATGAGGGATGAGTACAGTGGGACAATGACCTCCTTTTTTCTGGATGAAAAGCCCTTAGTGATGAGGTGTGCCACATAGAAGGATTTCCTGACTGTTGTGGTGATATGGTTATTGAAGGTGAGACCGCTGTCCACCTGTGTCCCTAAGTCTCTCATCACACTTTCGGTGTTTAGTGTATTGCCACCTATATGGTAATTCATGGATACATAGTTTTTCCCAAAGGGGATAACTATACATTTCTTGGCATTAAGCTTGAGCCCATGGCTCTGGCACCAAGCATCTGTTTCTGTAAGGCCCTTTTGTAGAATATCCACATAATTTGGGGATTCAATAATGGCTCCCAGTTTGCAGTCATTTGCAAACTTTGTTAGCCAGAGTCCCTTAGTGTTGGTCTGTACTTCAGAGAAGTAGATGCCAAACAAGAGCAGTCCCAGGACTGAACCCTGAGGTACTCCACTTGTCACTTGCCTGGAGCTGGATTTGGAGTCAGCTACTTTTACAGTCTGGATTCTGTCAGCAAGCCAGTTGGCAACCCTTCGAGTGACGTAGGGATTTATACCCAGCTTAGTAAGTTTATCTATGATTCCAGGGTGGGGAATGGCATCAAAGGCCTTGGCGAGGTTCAGATAGGCTGTGTGGACCACCTTACCCTCATCCACAGCTCTGGAGACTGATTCAAAGAAGTCAATCAGGTTCAGGAGACAAGATCGGCCCTTCACAAACCCAAACTGGGTGGGGTCCAGTGTCTGAAGGTTGCCAATGTCTTTGTTTATAAGTTCCATGATAATGCGTTCCATGCATTTGCAGATTAGGCTTGTCACATATTCATGTTACATATTCATATCACATATTCATATCTATATGTGGGGTGCATTCAGACATCAGGTACACAATCTCACAACACCTTCTTGCACAGCTGCACTGTCCTGCCTTGCTGCAACACAGACAGTTGCTACATATGGACACAGCCTGACATTAGGGGAGTATATGTAAGGCCAGATTGCAGGTTACCCTATTACACACCTATGGCATTCCTGCATGCTACAATACAGGATAACCTGAGTATCCTGCAAGAGGTAGGCTGTGGAACCCACTTGTCCATCATTATGACATTACTTCCACCACCAGCAATTAGCCACAGTAATATACATATTTCCCATTACACAACACACACTATGATGGCTTACATCTTATCAGTCAGTGCTGCTCTGCACAGTTGACGGGTATGGCCCATTACCCACAGGGACAGACACTATTGTCCTTAGCAGTTGTTCACCTGAACATCATTACAACAACACCTGAAGGCACATATAAACCATTCCACATCATCTATCCCATTATTATGGACCAAGTACTATGGCCAATTACATGCATATATACTTCACATACCTGTTCTGGGAATGAAGTCTCTTATGGATGGTTTGCTTAGTGTTTTTTTCTTTGTTTGTTTGTGCCTTACACACACACACTCTCTCTCTCTCTCTCTCTGTCTCTCTCTGGCTTGGTGTCTCTCCAGTAAATGGATTGAGTTGCTTTGAATAGATTGCAGCATGGATTTTGTAGGTGATGCACATAATCAGGTGATGACCTCTGCACCAGTCGGTGTCCTCCACTTGCTACCTGCATGCATCATGCTGTGTAGTACTTCCAGTTACCACTGTCATGGCAAGCAACTACTATAAATCCCTACATCATGTGGGCTTGGTCCCTTTACCTTTCCTGTATGGTGGATATCCTTCCTGTGTGTGGGCAGCAGTGTTACAGACAGCAGGTAGCAATACCTCTTACAGGAGAACCTGCACACTCAGGCCAGCTACATATTTGTAGGAGGTTCTAGAACTACAGAGTGTGAGTAGTGCTATTGTATGCATTGTATAGCACCGGTGTTACAGGGTTTATGTGTACATACTAGTTTAACTTAGAATGCAGTCTCTTTGCAATGCTCTCAACTGTAGGCCTGTCCACTTGATGGCCAGAGGTGTGCCCATTATGGTTTGTCTGTCCACCACACAGGTGTTGTGTCAGATATATCACTGGCAGTGTCTGTGTTGAGTGCTATCAGTACATGGCTACATCCATTTCTGTTTCTAACTTCATATTCCTGTCTAAGGGTATGTTGTAGACGATCCTGTAACACCAGTGACTTGTTTAGTGTATGACAACAGTATTTCACATATGGGCCTGTGTTCGTGCCTCTGTCCTCCACCTACATACCAGACTTTGTACATATGACATGCTGTCAGGGGTTGTTATGTAGAGGGCTGTGAGTATGTCATGCTGCCATTCCTGCAATCTGTTCACTGCTGTTGTGGCCCCCACACATATTGTGGCATTGGGTCATACATGTGTGGACATCACCTACACAATACATGTGTGCCCGTATGCACTCCAGAGGCCAATGTATGTAACAGTGGTATATGGCCCTGTATTATTCAGTCTATGGAGGGGTGCACCATAACTAACCTAGGCTGTTACAACATGTGGGAGTATCGGGGTAAGCTGCCTTAAGGTATCAGGATGTACATTACCATACAATTCACCTTGGGTAAATGCAGGCCTACTGCTTTCTGCCATACAGACTGTTCTGTTTGTCAGTATGATTGTGATGGTATCAGTTATGCCTTGTTATGTAACAGATACATCCCATTGTGTCAACTGAGGTCTTTACCCCCTAGGGAATGTGTACAGAGTGTAGATAGAGACTGCTGGACTATACATCTGCATTACTTATTGTTGATTGATTTGTATCCTGTGGCCTTTTCTGTCTTTACTATTGTACTACTTGAAGGACTCAGCCTGGACAGCAACATATGCTATTGTATTAATATAACTGTTTCACAGTTGTTTTACTCTGTTTATATGTATGTCAGTGTCTAAACAGCTATATGACAAGGCATATACAACTGTAATAGTACACAAATAAAGCTTTCCCATGTATGCAAACCTTTGTGTGGTGTTATATCCTTTGATCTCTCAGTGGGTATATGTTGCAGGCAACAATTGTCATTTGTATGGGTAGCTCATACAGTGTCCAGTTGGTAAGGTGGAAACTGTAGGCATAGTAGCTGTTCCGTATTGTGTGCACCTTCTACATATGTATCGTCCTATCCATATCTCTGTGTGTGTATGTACATATATATCTATATATATGTATATATTAAATATATATATATATATATATATATATATATATATATATATATATATATATCTTTATAGATAGATAGAGATATATGTATCTGCATATATGAGTCTGTGTATATGTATCGTAGGAATGTTGATTACTTCCACATTGTACATTCCCTATGGTAACCAGACTGTACTGCATGATATGTTACTGATACCCGCCAGACATCATACAGGTGGAATGGAGTACTGTTAACATCTTGTGCCCATGTTGTGTCAGGTGCTGGTTATGAGATCTGCAACAGTTGGTATTGTATTGCAAGGCAGACTTGTTTGGCTGTGGGGGGGATAACTATGCATACAAGATGTATGTCGTTTGGGCCCCCTCAACCTCATTAATGGTGCATGTGGACATATATGTTTTGGTTATGTTCCCTTTTATATCTATAGATGTATGTCTGTATATACCTATATAGATATATATTTATGCTTACACACACACACACACACACACACACACACATATATTGCTATATATAAATATATATATATATATATATATATATATATATATATACATATAGATGTAGACATATGTATCTATAGATGTATGCATATGTATGTGTATATTCATATATATATATATATATATATATATATATATATATATATATATATATATATATATATATATGTGTGTGTGTGTGTGTGTGTTTGTGTGTCTATACATATATCTATATCTACATATATAGATATGTTTTATCTATTTAGATATCAATACACACACACACACACACACACACACACACACACACACACACACACACACACACATACATCTACATGTTTAAATGCATTTCCTGTACTGCTGAATGACTGGGCTAGATGATATGTTTGTGAAAATATCAGGGCTATTTATATCGGACATGGCTTAGTGATAAATCACTTTGGCTATGGTTTGCAGGGTCCTGAGTTCGAGCCTTGTAGAGGTTGTTTATTTTGTTGCTGGGCAGAACAAGGGCCATTGGATACAGGTTTATTAAGGCACTTTTAAGCAGTTTTAAGCGGGTTTGCATGGGTTTGCGATGAGGTAAGCACTGCTAACTGCCGGTTACAGTTTCTTATACTGATTTAGCTTCTCAGTTGCTTAACCTGTGTAGGCATTGCTTACCCCCATGCAAACAAGCTTAAACCCACTTACTGCGGCTTAAAAGTGCTTACTCCCGCTTACCCCCTTGCTAATTTATTTAAAAGAAAAGAAAAAAAGGTTGATAGGAAAGTGGTGAAAAAGGGGCAAAAAGAGGGACAGCCAGTAGGGAAAATAGCTAGGAATGTGTAGGAGGGTGTAGGGAAGGTCCATAGCTGCTCATTTCTACTACAGCAACAGTTGTGCATATACACTGAATTTGGAGGTAGATTTGGACACTCAAACCCCTGAGAAAGGGGTGAGGACAACAATAATATGTTGTGATGCCAATTTGATGAGATTACATGTGTCCAATGTACATGTTTGCAAAATGGACATCTATATATAGAGCGATACTTTTGGGGGGGTCAGATTGCCCTTTTTTTTTCAAGTGAGAGTGGGATGCTGGGGAGGGATAGTAGGTATATTTGGGGAGGTAGGTTGGGTAGATTAACAGACAAGACAAACAAGACGCATGCAGGGGCAGTATATGACACATGTGGGGGTAAGCACCTTGATGGGGAGGAGTTTTGTGAAATCGGAAGCCCATGAACCCCATGTTGAGAACAGTGGGACTGAGATCCCCACCCATGGGCTCTCACTACTGCTCCTTCCCAACCCCGAAGGTGGCTGTGCTGGGGGCAGAGTTGGAGAGCTAGGCCAACCCTCTAGTCATGACATGTGGCCCTCAAGCTGGAGTAGTAGATCTACGGCCTCCTTGCGGAGCTCGCTACACAACACAACCCGGACCTGGCGATGGGTGACAGGTTCCTGTCTGTGGCCGCTCCCAGAGGGAGCACGCCCCATCCCCTGAGGTGGTTCCACCTAAAGGTAGTGCAGGACCAACAGATGAGGAGGTCCGGGGGTTGGGCCCCAGACATGTTGGTGCCCGGTGCCACGGCCAGCTGAGATGGGACAGGTGGGTCCGCTGGGACCAACATTCCCATACCTGCTGTGGTGCTTATGTTTTATCAACATATGTGGGTTAGTAATAGTCAATGCATTCCAGGATTAGGTATAACAGCATGCATAGATATTCCAATTAACCCAGACACCAGTTATGGAACAGTTGCATAGCAAACGGAACACATGCATATATGGGACCACAGTGGTAATAACAACAGCATGCAGGCACATTGATGGCACCATGTCACCAATGTTGGAGTATTTCAACATGGCACATGCATAGAAAGAGATGTATATAATTATTAAACAATAGGAAATATGTCCCAACATTACAGTGGAGTCATCATGTACCATTTGAGGTTGGTATTTAGTGTATTTTTGGAGATATGGTGTGGGGGGGGGTGTCACTTAACAACTATTATATTCCTGTAGTTAACATTACTTTCCTAATCAGTGCTGTTATCTGTACCTGACAAGTATTACTACACTACCATATTGCCTCAGTTTGGACAGTGATATGGCTGTCAACAATTATATACATGGACTGGCTTTACCTGCAGTATACACCTCTTACCTGGTATACCTGTGGGGGAATTGTTTGTTAACACTAACTAACTGTTTCTACACATACTCCCAGATTCCAGGTTGATGTTATGCACATACCTGTCCATCTATTTTTGCACATACTCTGGCCATGTCTTGCCCACATGCAGGTGAACCGGGACATATGTAGACTATTGCCCTCTTCAACCTTTAGTGACTTACAACACTCTTATACAGGATTTCCTAGACAGTTATATTATGTAGGACAGTGTGGGTAACTGTGATCAGTGATACCTTATTATTTAGAGCAACTGCAATACTCATGATGCCATACAATACCAGAGTAAACATTACCAGTACAGGGTATCAAGCTTTTATATCTTGGCACATTGTTCATATCTGATGGACCTCTGAGAGCAATGTTTGTTAGCACTACCTGAATTTTGCCACACAAAGTACCAGATTTCACATTAGTATTATGCACATACATCTCACTCTGTTACTGTACACACTCTGGTCACAACTTGACAACATGGGGGTGTAGATGGGACATATGTGGCTTACTACTCTCATAACTTTTTGGGGAGTTGCTAGTGTGACACGTTTATTCTTATAGATGTGTATCAATCAGTTGTATTTCCTGTTTGCTGTCTAAACATCTGGGATCATCCCACTGATTTCCCAGGGGGACAGGGAGACAAGCAGCAGATATGGGCTGATATACTGGACATTCTGGACCTATCTGTACAGTTGTGGGGTATGATTCTGTATGCAGCCTACTTCCACTTCCAGGATTCAGACCATGGCTGTGTCTGCTAAAACTAAAACACTGTCCATCACAGTTGTGTGTGCTATATATATATTGCTGTATATCTCTTGTCTGATTTCTGTCTTATACTTCTGTGGTTTTACATTCTGACCTTGTATTACAACACTCTTATACAGGATTTCAAAGACAGTTATATTATGTAGCACAGTGTGGGTGACAGTGATCAGTGATATCTTATTATTCAGAGCAACTGCAACACTCACGATGCCATACAGCACCAAAGTAAACAGTACCAGTACAGGGTATCATTCTTTTATTTCTGGGCACAGTGTTCATATCTGATGGACCTGTGGGAGCATTGTTTGTTAGCACTACCTGAATGTTGCCACACAAAATACCAGATTCCACATTGCTATTATGCACATACATCTCACTCTGTTACTGTACACACTCTGGTCACAGCTTGACAACATGGGGGTGTAGAGCAGACATACTTGACTTATTACTCTCATAACAGTTTGGGGAGTTGCTAGAGTGACAGGTTTGTTCTTTTAGATGCACTCTTTAGATTCCACAGAGCCACACCTCCCACTGATTCTTTCTTCATCTCCTCCTTTAACAAGACCACAATCACCTCCACAAATCATACCAAACTCTTAGGGGTTGAAACAGATAATCACCTTAGATTTAACCATTTTTATAACCATAAAAAGTATATTAAAAACTTGGCCTACTATATCGCAATAAAAAATTCCTCACTGACCACTCCAAAACTACAATAGCAAGGAGTCACCTACTATCCACCCTACTTTATGCCTCTCCATGCTTGCAAATCTCTGCAAATCCGACCTAAACAAACTTGATAGTTGTTATAATAGGATAGCCAAATTCGCTACAACCTCTCCCATCAGAACACATCACTGTGAATGCCTAAAAAACTCAGTTGGCAAGAACTACCACTACTACTTCACCTCAATCAACTAGCACTAGCCCACAAAATTATACATAACTCTGAAAACAACCCAGCCCTACAAAATCTTTTGCAACCCTATACAACCACCATGTCCTTGAGGTCTACCACACAAAACCTCCTCAAAGTAACCAAATATAATAATGAAGCTGGTAAGTCTGTCTACAGCCACTTTATAGCAAAAACCTGGAACTCCCTTTCTGCCCACATAACTGACAACAAATCTCCATCACAGTTCAAGAAACTTGTTAAAACTCACTTTTTGAATAATCAACTGTGCTCCTATATCCCCTTGGCTAACATCTCATTAGAACACTTCACCTAACTTAAGTAACTCTGCTAAGCCGAACAATCATAGTACTGTACCCACTTAGGACTGTTAATCTACTGCTCATCCCATCTCTCCAGGAGTTAGGGAAAACTACCCCAGCAATGTTGTGCTTTCCATAAGCAAATAAAACCAGGAGAAGACATATTGTAAATCAATTTGTTATCCTTCTCAACTAAAACCAGGTGAAGACATATAGTAAATCAATTTCTTATCCGTCTCAACTATAGCAACCGTCATCTGCTCTCTCAGAGCCTTATTCTATGTCTCTCTGCTTTTACTCTGATAGTAAATATATCACAGGAATCCTAAACTTAGGAATATCTTCTAAAAACGTAATATTCTATTGTAGAGAACAAATGTATCCTATCTGTTAGTTAATATGTATGTCAAAGTCTCTTCTACGGAAATTGTATGTCAAAAGTCTGTCCTTAAAACTATGTTTTGCAAAAAATTGTTCTCTTGGAGCTTTTCTCCCCTGAAAATGGACTTGTAATCCAGTTGGAATCTCCTGGTCAACAAATGTAAAATAAAAAATAAATAAATAAATAAATATTTGTCTGGGTTCATCCCACTGATTTCCCAGGGGGACAGAGTGTCAGGCAGCAGATATGGGCCACTTTGCTGGACATTCTGAACATATATGTACAGTTGTGGGGTATGGTTCTGTATGCAGACTACTACCACTCCCAGGATTCGAACCATGGCTGTGTGTGCTAAAAATACAACAGTTCATGTCTATGTTGCGTGTGCTATTCAGATTTTGTTGTCTGTCTTTTCACTATTTTCTATGTGTCTCTCAGTTGTACTAAATGACCTCTGAGGATTACACCAGTCATATACAGACATTCCTAAACATTTTATTTATGTTGCACAGTGTGGGTAACAGTGCTTAATACAGCAGTACTATTAAGTAATTGTAAATCCACATTACCATATGATACCAGAGTAAACACATGCAGTCCAGCTGTTAGACCTTTATTGTCAGGCTATTATGCTTTTATTTACATACAACCACTCTTCCTGCCATATTCTTTGGTGTATGCAGTACTTGCCTTAAACAATACAGGTTTTATACTGGCAATTAACTTGCTAATACTTTTAGATTTATTTCCAATGACAGTACATGCAAGAGTATTACTAACATGCCTCCCGTCACAACCTCTCCAAGTGACATCCATGGGCCTCTTGGTTCGCGGCCCGCTCACTTGCCACTGTGAAGGACATAAGAGGAATATTTAGCCATGCCTATCCATAATATACATGAGCTGGCAATTATTAAACAGGTAGTGAAGTGATACTTACACACAGATGGGACAACACCTGCTATCCTAGCCTCTTGGATCCACTGATCCAAGAGATCCCCCTTTCACCACTTCAGGTCGGCATAGTGATGGCTGACCTGCTCACCAGTTCAAGGTATGCCAGTGGCACTGGTGAGGTCATGGTAGAGATGGTCCCAGGCTTCCACTTTATATTGGGAACCCTGGTACTGGCCCTGCAGCAGTCTCTGCTCATAGTCTTTAACAAGGAGCCCTGTCATGACTCTGGACTTCTGGATGCCGCAGCACTGCGCCTGAAAGTGCACTCCCTCTCCCCTTCCTGACATGGTGCCTGCAAGGGGAAGCTACAACCAGTTATGAGATGTATTCCCGCCATTTGGGTTTAAGTAGGGCCGATTTCCCACACTTTGCCATGATTGGATGGTTTTGAAAAGGCTAAGCTATGGACAAACCTGCTTACCTAATGTTGGCATTGTTTAAAGGCATATACCACTGGGCAAATTGAGTTAGCTGGCCTACACATTGCTTACATCTACTAAGCTGGCCTCTGTAATGCTTAGCATGGCTTAATATTTAATTTGCATTATATTTACTTTTTGGCATTGATTTATTATTCATTATATGTTATATATATGTCTGGTATCCATAATTCACGCGTATGTACACTGTATGGGGTCCATGTGTTTAATAGGGGACTTCAACACTGTATTACAATTACACCTCACATCTGGGCTTACTTCAGTACTCCAGTTCACATATTTATGTTATGTAGTAGGGTATAGAACATATGACTGTATACTGATTCCTTTCACATGTTCAGTTTGATTTTAGTATAGTGAGGATTTATTTGGTGATACCTCAGTCTTATCTATTGCTGTGCTGGCTTGGTGGTTAACTACTGTGACTATAGTGTATTAGATCCTGTGTTCAAGACCTGCAAGGCTGTTCATTTTGTTGTTGGGCAGAACAGTGGCTGTTGGACAAAGAGTGATTAAGGCACTTTTAAGAACTTGTAAGCGGGTTTGCATGGGTTTGTGCAAGGGTAAGGTATGCTAACCTTCACTAAAATATGCTTACAGAGAGTTAGCTTCTATATTACTTAACCTGTGTGCGCATTACTTACCCCTACGCAAATGGGCTTAAACCCACTTACTGGTGCTTACCTATGCTTACTTCCACTTACTACTGCTTAATATTGCTTACACTTGCTTACTACTGGTTATTCCCGTATACCACTGGACTAATTTAGACAGTAATGTCTAATGGTTCTTGGGAAAGTGGGGAATTTGGAAGTTGTATGGAGTTATCATTCATTACACATTTTACCTTCCATTTGTATCCCTGATTTCTTTGTACATATACTGTATGGGGAACATGTGATTATCTGTGGACTTTGCAACATTATGACACTGACACCTCACATCTGCATTTAATGCAGAACTTCAGTTCACAAATATATGTTATTTAGTAGGTTATGCAACTAAAAATATTGGTCATAACGTGATTTGACATAGAAAATGGAATGAGTTGCAGTGGGACTCAAACCAGGAATGACTGCTCATAAAGCAAATTCTTTGTCCACTACACTATTGCTATACTGCTTCATTTACATATATCTTACTTTTTATTTTCTTTTGCCATTTAAGCTGCATTAACCATAGCCAAGCGATGGGCAAACCCACACACCTACAGTTAAATTTAATCTGTTTCATAAAAAATAAAAGTATCTTTATATTGTTTGTGTTTACTATTGCTCTTGTACATGTGGCGGATGTTACTGGGGGTATGCAGACACCTATGAGCAGTCTCGCTCATTCTTTTAGGGCTTTCTGCTGTTCTTCATTGCAGGGGCATGTATATTCTGAGAGATCTGCTCTCAGACACGCCCCCTGCACTCTTACATGCTCCATGTAAGATTAGAAGCTCAGGCAGCGCGTCTTCATTAATATGCAAGGCGCGCTGCCATCCTGCTCCTAAATGGCTGCTTCCATGCAGGACTAAGCTAGTCCTGCACAGAAGAATGGTGATTCCAGGTGTAGACCTTACTAACATAGAGACAGGTATAAGTTTTTCTATATAAATGTTCAATAAGATTGATGAGACTCTTGGGAATGTTGAAATGGGACATGGTAGTAAATAAAAACTTCCAGCTTACTCTATCAAAGGCTTTGCAAGCATCAAGTATTAATCCATACTTCGGGTTATTATTATTCTTATTGAGATGTAGCATAGCATCTAACATAAGAGTGTTATTCCAAGTCTGTCTATTTAGCATGAAACCTGTTTGTTCCATAGAGATTATGAAAGGCATAACTTTCTTCAGTCTTTCGGCTAAAATTGATGATACAATTTTAATATCTACATTTAATAGGGATATAGGTCTGTAATTATGTGGGTTGGATTTATCCGGGGGGGGGGGGGTTGGGAATGGAAATTGTTTTGTAATTATTAAGATGATAATCAGCTATTCCATAAATTTTAATGTGGTTGTATATTTTCAATAGTATTGGTGATAAAATTACATTAAAAGCTTTATTAAATTCTGAAGAGAATCCATCCAGACCGTGTGCTTTGCCCTTTTTCAGTCTCCCTATAGCAACAACTACTTATTTTCGTTCAAGGGTAGCATCTAGGAATTCTACATGCTTTTTACTTAATTTAGGGAATGTTATCTTATCAAGGAATTCTGTTATTTCTTTGTAAAAAGGTTGTTGATTATTCATGCTGTATAGTTCGGAATAGATCAGATGAAAATATCAAGTATTTGGGTATCTGATTTAGGCACCCTATCTTGGTGATGAAGTAGCAAAATTCTGCCTGTTTCTTGTTTATTTGCAATAATACTTGCCAGGACTTTGGATGGGAATTGTGCCCATTCTGAATATCTGGCTATGCATTTCAGTTCATACATAGAATAATTTTGTTGATGTAATTCATGTAGTTGTCTTTGGGTATTATTAATTAGGTTTTCCCTATCAGGATTGGGTTTGTCCTGATACTTCTTTTCTAAATCTACTACGTCCGCAACTAACTTACTTTCTCTTTCTATTGCAACTTTCTTAAAGTAGGTAGCTTTTTGGATAAGGACCCCCCTGAGCTGTGTTTTACAGGCCACCCATTGGATATCGTAAGGAATATTTATGTCTTCTATGCTATTTTTTTTGATGTGTTAAAGTGTCAGATATTTCCTGAATTACCTCTGAATTAGATAGTAGATTATTATTTAAGGACCAGTTACAGTTCTTGACCCTTTTTGCCAAGTTAATTCTAGAATGATCTGAGAAGTGTCTCGGTTCCACATGATATTTAATGTCTCTTTCTGCCAGTGATTCTGAAATAAGGAAAAAGTCTATCCTAAAGCATGTATTATGACATTTGGAAAAGTAAAACCCTCTCTTGCCCTTCACCAAATGAGATATGGTCTATTAAGCATAAGTCAATGTTTGGTTACATGGGTAAATGTGTAAAAACCATAATTTATGTAGAAGGTGATAACCAACAGGAATTGGCAATGATTTCAAACTGATGGTAACCAGTACATTATAATCATGTTTGGTGATTTTACACATATGCACATGTGTGGCTTTACATACAAAAGTTATCTTTGTCTGAAATTACTGGAAGCTATGTAGGATTGCATTTTGGAAAGCAAATTTTATATTCAGATTTTTTCTGCACAAGTACAATAATATGCTAAAAACACAGCATCAATGGGACCGGATGGTGTCCCCGGCTGTGTGCTACACGAACTCAACGAGGAACTAAACCCGCATATAAGGCAGCTGTTTAATCTTAGCCTTACCACAGGATACATGCCCAAGGAGTGGCGTACGGCAACTGTGGTCCCACTCCACAAAGGCGGTGCCTCTACGGACCCTGGTAATTACTGCCCCATAAGCTTAACAAGCCTGGTCTACAAAGCTATGGAGAGGATCATAATGGAACTCATAAACAAAGACATAGGGGACTTGCAGACATTGGACCCGACCCAGTTTGGCTTTGTCAAGGGCAGATCATGCCTTTCGAACTTGGTCAACTTCTTTGAAACAGTCACCAAGGCCATTGATGAGGGAAAGGCAGTCCATACAGCCTACCTTGACATTGCAAAGCTTTCGACACAATACCCACTCGGGTATTATAGCGAACTTACCAGCTTAAATGTAAACCCATATGTCACAAGATGGGTTGCAAACTGGCTAAAGGACAGAACCCACAGGGTTAGAGTTGCTGGCGCCATGTCAGACTCCAAGCCGGTCACAAGTGGTGTCCCACAGGGCTCAGTCCTTGGCCCCCTGTTGTTCGGCATCTACTTCTCAGAAGTACAGGCAAACATAGGAGGACTATGGCTGACAAAGTTTGCAGATGACTGCAAACTGGGCGCCATAGTGGAAAGTACATCGGACAGAGATATCCTTCAGAGGGGTCTCACGGAAACTGATAGCTGGTGCCAGAGCCATGGCCTGAAGTTAAATGCCAGAAAATGTATAGTCATACCCTTCGGGAAAAACAAGGTAACCCCCAAGCTACCATATAGGTGGCAATCCATTAAGTACAGAAGAGGTTATCAGGGACCTGGGGACCCAGGTTGACAGTGGCCTTTCTTTTGACACTCACATTGCTAAAGTGGTTAGAAAGACCTTCTACATTGCCCACCTGATCATGAAGGGATTCACATCCAGATCAAGTGAGGTCATTGTTTCCCTGTACTCTTCACTTATCAGACCAATGATAGAGTACAATGCCCCATTCGGAATGTATCTCACCCGACACCTGCAGCAATTGGAGAGACCCCAAAAGTTCCTCACCAAAGGATAAAGGGACTCCAAAATCTGTCATATGCTGCCAGACTGAAGAAACTCCAGCTCTATTCAGTCATACCGCCTGCTCAGAGGTGACCTGTGCCTGACATACAAGGCCATGTCCAACCCGGAATTAATGGACATGCTCCACCTCAAAAATCCAAATCTACCAGATCCACAAGAGCAAGTGACTTAAACCTTAGCACGGATATAAATAGGACATGCTGGAGGATAGATTTGTCACCCAGAGACTCCTATGCTGTGGAATAAAATCCCAGTACATGTGAGGCAGAGCACCTCGCTGTCTCTGTTCAAGGGAAATTTTGACCGGTGGATGGGAGATCGTAGGGTTTACCCTGGGGAATCATCTCTGTGTCACTGCTGGACAGAGGCACAACAAACTAATGGGCACAGTATTTTTTAACATAAGGGGTGGCGTAAGCCACAAAACTTTGGGCTAGGCTTATAAATGCCTTAGGGCAGATAGCCTAGTATAAACCTATGAACCTATGAACCTATGCCATTAGTAATTCTCAAATTATTTTGGGGGATAGCAAAAGAACAGGAATAATTAAGGACTAATTTAGGGAAGTTTGTCTAATTACAGGACAAAGAAAGTTAAATTCAAGGAGCTAAATGGAACAACTCAAATATAACCACAAAACATGGGAAATGAGAGAACACTAACAAGGTACTACATATTTTACTTACAGAAATAACAGTAACAGAAGATATAATTTTAGTGCAAAAAAGGACAAAAAGAGGGAAAATACAAGTTATAAACGGATTTGTGGAATACAATGAGATTTGTAGGATAGGTAAAAGTGTATGAATGGCTGTTATGAAAACAGCAAGTTCATGGAGGTTAAATCCTGACTTAGCAAGAAAAAAGAGAATTTTTGAGATACAAATGCTGTATAATCATTCCAGATAATAAAATGAGATTAGAAATCATTTACATATACTTCAGCAAGTTGTAGATTTTTCACATGCCAAAGAAGTTGATAGCTCACAATGGGAATGGATAACTGGACTGTGTTCAGGTTGTGGAGGGAGACTTTTGAAATGCTCTTAGCTGTAGCATTTATAATTATGATTTTGTTATGTTTTATGCATAGGACCTTTTAATGGGAATGGTACAGGGTAGGTACTGATGAATTAATGATAATCATGGAATCATCAACCCCTTTTTTTTTTTTTGCATTTTTTCTACATGAGGGCAAGGTGTCGTCTCAACTGTTACCATTTTTCTCTATTCAGTGCCATTCTCCTACCTTTGACACTCATACCTGACTGTCACAGGTCTTCTCTCACTCTTGGGAAGGTGGCCTAATGGTTAAGGTTTCTGCCTTACACACATGAGGTGTAGGGTTTGAGTCTCATAAGGGATAATTGGCTAGGCTTAAAATGGCTCGCAAGGGCAGTTAGCCTAGTACTAACCTATGAACCAATTAGTTCACCTAAGGCAGTTGACCCCTTCAGATTTTGGGAGAAGGGGGCTGCTAGTATGGTCTATCCCAGGATCAATAATCACATTCCAGTCCGCACCTAATATGGTCAGGAAAATTGCATAGGATGTTGTGGATTTCTAAAATAAAGTCCTGTTGTTTCTGACAGGGACCATAGACATTAAGAAAAAGAGTTTGTTTTCTATTGAATGGATTAGTAGTTATAAAATAACACCATCTGCCCTTTTCATCTGAGCGTTGATCTAAAATTGTTAACTGAAAAGATTTTTTAATAATAATAGCTACACCTTTTACTTTTGAATTATCCCCAGCTGCAACTATTTCTTTGATCCACTTTTTGGTTGAAGCTCCTTTCCAGTCCTCGCTCAACATGTGTGTCTCCTGTAGAAAACATATATGTGCTTCATATTTAAAAATTAAATGCATCAGTAGATTTTTCTTACTTTTATCTTGTAGTCCCCTGACATTCAAGGAACCTATGATCCACATTCCCAGGGTTTGATTAGTGAAATTAATATTATTAAGGCAATGTGGTATTTATGAATAACATGGTTCCAAAAGATTAAAATAAACATAATGAATATAGGGGCAGGAAATAGATATAAATTGAGTAGCATGTTCACAGTAGCACTAACACACTCTTCCAATAGCAACCCTGTGCCTAACCACTTACCCTAACTATATGAAAGATCATGATGAAATACGGTTACACACATACATGCAATGAGGTGTTTACCAATTTGAAGGGTTGTGTAACCTAAGCATAATATTACAGACAGTATTTTTAACATTTTTAAAACTCTAAAACATATATATACAGTAGCAATGTGATTCCTAGAGTCATCATCCTTACCCTTCTAACAATAATCCAATCCTCTCCTACAAGAAACTACAGTAAAGTAAGGTACAAAATAGTAATCACACTATTTTCTGAAAACAAGCATTTCGGTTAGATCCTAGTTGATAACAATAATATAATTGCAGAAGACCTTAACACCTTAAAAGGAAACATATTATTTGGGAAGAAAAGTATCTAAGCTGAGGAACATAAGACTATCCCCGGGATTCATGAACCTTGCATGAAGCCAGCATAGC
>NC_056744.1:1509208161-1509220661 GCF_019279795.1 Protopterus annectens
CCTGATCAGCAATGCTTTGTTATGAGAAGAATACCACTGACACAGTGAAATCAGATAGGCAAGGCACTTTTGCCTGCCGTAGTTGCAATCAATGTGCCTTTATGGTGAATGCTAATACTTTCAAGCATCCAGATACAGGGACATTATATATCTTTAAACATTATGCCAACTGTAGGTCTAGAAACTTAGTATACCTGGCCCAATATTCTAAATGTACCTCATTCTATATAGGAAGACTAACAGGACTTTAAGGGAGAGAGTCAGAAAACACCTGTATGCCATACGCAGAGAAGATGAGCGTAATGCCCTAGCGAGACATACTATAAGCCATCATTTAACCCACAGGTTTAGTTTTATGGCCATAGAACTTACTAAAACTAATGCTAGGCTAGGAAACATCAAGAATCACACAGGAAAAGAAGAGAACAAATGGATCTTGAGGTATCAAGCAGACAAAGGGCATGGCCTGAATGAAAAAGTGAGTTTGAAGCCATTTTTAAGGGATAGGCCAGTAAACTGCTAATGGTTAATGTTTTTACATACGATATTTCAGGACTAAGTTTTTTGTTGGGGGAAGATACACCAAGATGCACAAGCTATTCAATGAAGTTTTTAAGTAAGTCTGGTATGACAGTAGTCCTGTGTATATTTAGCTAGTTGCACATTTTTTCATCACTTGTGCATATCCATACAGAAAGGGAATATGTTCCTTTTTAGGTAGATATACATATTTAGATATGTCCATAAGATGTTTTGGCAACACTGTTTTAACAGCAGTTTCACCATATTGTCATACTGCCATCTAATGCTTTCTATTTTGATCATTGTTTTTTAAAGAGTTGCATATTTTACATATTTTTATATATATATTCTAGAGTTTTCCAAGTATATATTAAATATGTTATGTCATATGTTTGTATACATTGTTTTAAAGGGATGTAGTTTTAATACATCTCATAGATATACATATGTATAATAGCTAGGAGCATGCTCTTCTATTGGTGATAGATACACCATGATTTTTGAGTAAGTCTCTTAAGATAGTTGTTTTTATATATTTAACTTGCCATACGTTATTTTATTATCTGCATAAATAAAACGTACATATTCACATGAAAGTGAATTAGTTCTTCATGTTAGGGTCAGCATACACAATTGTTGAAAGAAAAATAGGAAGCTTTTGCAACACTGAATATAACACATATGTGTATATATATATATATATATATATATATATATATATATATATATATATATATATATATATATATTTTTTATATTTATTATTTTTATAAGTATTGTTTATATATATATATATATATATATATATATATATATATATATATATATATATAGGTTCATAGGTTCATAGGTTTATACTAGGCTATCTGCCCTAAGGCATTTATAAGCCTAGCCCAAAGTTTTGTGGCTTATGCCACCCCTTATGTTAAAAAATACTGTGCCCATTAGTTTGTTGTGCCTCTGTCCAGCAGTGACACAGAGATGATTCCCGGGGTAAACCTACGATCTCCCATCCACCAGTCAAGATTTCTCTTGAACAGAGCCAGCGAGGTGCTCTGCCTCACATGGACCGGGATTTTATTCCACAGCATAGGGAGTCTCTGGGTGACAAATCTATCCCTCCAGCATGTCCTATTTATATCTGTGCTAAGGTTTAAGTCACTTGCTCTAGTGGATCTGGTAGATTTGGATTTTTTGAGGTGGAGCATGTCCATTAATTCCGGGTTGGACATGGCCTTGTATGTCAGGCACAGGTCACCTCTGAGCAGGCGGTATGCGACTGAATAGAGCTGGAGTTTCTTCAGTCTGGCAGCATATGACAGATTTTGGAGTCCCTTTATCCTTTTGGTGAGGAACTTTTGGGGTCTCTCCAATTGCTGCAGGTGTCGGGTGAGATACATCCCGAATGGGGCATTGTACTCGATCATTGGTCTGATAAGTGAAGAGTACAGGGGAACAATGACCTCACTTGATCTGGATGTGAATCCCTTCATGATCAGGTGGGCAATGTAGAAGGTCTTTCTAACCACTTTAGCAATGTGAGTATCAAAAGAAAGGCCACTGTCAACCTGGGTCCCCAGGTCCCTGATAACCTCTTCTGTGCTTAATGGATTGCCCCCTATATGGTAGCTTGGGGTTACCTTGTTTTTCCCAAAGGGTATGACTATACATTTTTTGGCATTTAACTTCAGACCATGGCTCTGGCACCAGCTATCAGTTTCCGTGAGACCCCTCTGAAGGATATCTGTGTCCGATGTACATTCCACTATGGCGCCCAGTTTGCAGTCATCTGCAAACTTTGTCAGCCATAGTCCTCCTATGTTTGCCTGTACTTCTGAGAAGTAGATGCCGAACAACAGGGGGCCAAGGACTGAGCCCTGTGGGACACCACTTGTGACCGGCTTGGAGTCTGACATGGTGCCAGCAACTCTAACCCTGTGGGTTCTGTCCTTTAGCCAGTTTGCAACCCATCTTGTGACATATGGGTTTACATTTAAGCTGGTAAGTTTCTCTATAATACCTGAGTGGGGTATTGTGTCGAAAGCTTTTGCAAGGTCAAGGTAGGCTGTATGGACTGCCTTTCCCTCATCAATGGCCTTGGTGACTGTTTCAAAGAAGTTGACCAAGTTCAAAAGGCATGATCTGCCCTTGACAAAGCCAAACTGGGTCGGGTCCAATGTCTGCAAGTCCCCTATGTCTTTGTTTATGAGTTCCATTATGATCCTCTCCATAGCTTTGCAGACCAGGCTTGTTAAGCTTATGGGGCAGTAATTACCAGGGTCCGTAGACTCACCGCCTTTGTGGAGTGGGACCACAGTTGCCGTACGCCATTCCTTGGGCACGTATCCTGTGGTAAGGCTAAGATTAAACAGCTGCCTTATATGCGGGTTTAGTTCTTCGTTGAGTTTGTGTAGCACACAGCCGGGGACATCATCCAGTCCCATTGATGCTGTGTTTTTAGCTTTAGAGAGAGCAGCTTTCACCTGCGCATTTTAGATGTCTGGGAGGCTACACTCCGCTGGGATAGTTATCTCTCCTTTTGGGGGGGAGAGGGGGGTGAAGTTTGCAGTGAACCTGTCTGCCAGTATGTTGGCAATGTCTGTGGGTTCAGTGATTTTTGTATCATTTTGGACTAATTCTGAGCATATCTGGGAGTTTCCACCCAGGTTTCTAACATAGCTGAAGAAGGCCTTATGATTGTCTTTTGAATCTATGGCAATTTTCTCTCAAAGTTGGCCTTGGATGATTTTATGAGTGCTCGTATTTTTTACTAATAATGATCAAGGGTGTCTTCTCTTTTATGGATTTTGCTCTATCATGTAACAGCTTTCTCCTCTTATTGTAAAGTTTGTTTATGGCTGGGGTCCACCAGACTGGACGTTTGCCCTTGGTGGAAAGAGTCTTGGTTTTATTAGGGATTGCCTGATCCATGCAGTCCTGGAGGTGTTCGTAGAAGGCATTTGTAAGGGCTTCTGCAGCTTGGGTTGTGGTTTCCACTGGCTTGGGGGCCTTGAAGGATACCACACCAGTCTTGAGTAGTGTGAAGTTTGCTTTAGAGAAGTTCTTCACTGTGGTCTTTTTTGTTTGGGGTGAGGGCGGGATGTGCATTTCCAGTGAGATTAGTTTGTGATCTGATCTCACCAATGAGGGATATACTTCTGGTGTGGAGCATTTTGTCCCCATGTTTGTGATGATGAGATCTAGTATATTTTCTCCTCTTGTGGGAACGGTGACTAGTTGTTCCATGGCATTTGAATTTATGAACTCCAGGAACCTTTGGGCTAGAAAGTTGGGGCTTGAGTAATGTTCCCAGTCTATATTCGGGTAGTTGAAGTCACCCAATATAATGGTGTTTGGAGATACATTTATACCCTCCAGTGTCTTCAGAAAGGCTGTGTGGGGTTCCTGAGTTTGAGAGGGTGGCCTGTAGCATGCTACAAATTGTAGAGCAGTTTTGCCTATGGTTAATTGCACCTGGATGGTTTCCGATGCTTCGTGTATTGCCACCAACCTGGAGGTGTGGGTATCCTTGATGAATATGGATACACCCCCTCCTTTTGTGGTGTGGTCTGGGTTTTGGGGCCGGAACGCATGATATGAGGTAAAACCTGATAGTGCCAGGGTGCTCTCAGGAGCCTTGAACCAGGTTTCAGTCACAGCACAGACATCGATGTTCTCCATACTGAGAAGGGCCTCGAGTGCATGCATTTTGAGATTTAGACTTCTGGCATTGAGCAGCATTACCCTTAGTTTCTTCCCATTTTTGTTTTCTACGGTGGTAGGTTTAGATTTTGAGCCTTGCCTAAAAAAGGCACTATGGGGGTGGCAAGAGCCTTAGCCAATATCCGGAATCCCAGGGGTGACAGGTGCAAGCCGTCCCTTGCGAAGCAGCATGGCTTATCAAGCATGTCATCCCAGGCAGACAGACACTGGATCCCCTTTGAATGACACCAGAAATTAAGCCAATTGTTAAAGCTGATCATCTTGTCTCTATGTTGTGGCATCATTCTTGGTGAAGGAAGGATACTGCTCAGGGTCAGGGTCATACCTGCCTGGGCTACATAATCAGAGAGCTCCTCTATGTCTCTTTTCATGTAGTCCATGGAGGTACGTCTCAGGTCGTTCACACCAGCATGGACAATGACTGTGTCATATTTGTACTTGCTGTGGAGTGACCCGAGTGCTTGTGTTATGTGGCAGATTCTAGCGCCCGATAGGTAGCTTACTGTGACCCTCTCCTTGTTCAGCCTGGTAAGTGGGACGTCAGTGTGTCTGACTATGGAGTCACCTATGACAAGTATGTTTGATGTTGTATTTGGCCTTAAGGGCTGTGACTGCTTTGCACACTGATTTTGTGGTTTATGTGTTGCCTGTGGTGTGTCATGAGGTGGCAGTTGCTTGGGTGTCTGCTTTGGAGGCCTCTGCTGTTTAGGTAAATTTTTGCTCAGAGCCTCCGAGTATGACTTTGTGTGTTTATGTGTTTGATTCATTGTTGTGATAGCTTTATGTGAGACTGGTTTTGTGGTGTGTGTAGTTGTCTTCTCCTCCTGTCTGGTCTTGCCAGTCCTGAGTTGAGAGAGCTCAGCCTCCAGTTTGGCTAAATAACTGCATCTCTCGCAAGTATTTGTGTTATGTGGGAGGAGGAGAGGGTTGTCAGTGTACATGAGGCAATTGTAACATTGCCTCAATATTCCCAAATTCACCAACTGGACAGGAGAGGATGCCAGCATCTGGCCCTTCGACATGCTAGAGAGATTTAGAAGTTAGGGGTGTAACTGAATAAGAGAGGACTTAGTAAGGAAGTGGGTACTCCTGGGGGGGGGTTGCTAGTGAGGGACTTTGTATAATACAGAAGTGCTAAACCTGAAAAGAAGATGCTTTTAAGACAAGTAAAAGATTTTAGGAACAAGTGCTGCGCTTTTTAGTTAAGGGATATACTGTTTAGATTACTAGTAGAGCAGTTCTAAGGGAAAAAAAATGAAGAACACACTTTATGGAGCCAGAAAAAGTTTAACCTTGTTAAACCAGTGTTGCCCAATGCTGCTCTAGTGGCAACTCCGTGCTAAATCGCGCTAAAGCACTCTAAAGCGTGCTTGATAGCAGGGGCTGGAAAGAGCCACGAATTGACCCAAAATGGCCAATAAAACTACAGTTTCAAGTCAGTAACCACTTCCACTGGGGGCAGGGAAGCAGCTCAATGTTTTTCACTGCCACTGATCAACAGAGAGACTTTCCTTTAGCCCAAGCAAAAATGGCCTCACAGAAACTTATAAAACAGTTCAAGAACAGCAAGCCTGTAACTTGAACTTTTTTAAATCTCAGAAAAGTGGGAAAAAAGCAAGATTTTTTTTTGTTTTTTTTTTCAGAGATAGCAGAGGTTCACAAGTAATATCAAGTTATAACAGTGCAGTAAATGACCCCACACAAGAGTGCTAGGCCAAAGACAGAAAATATGCAAGTTTTGAGAGAAAAATGATTTTAAAATTAAGTGCAAACAGGAAATTCAGTAAACAGCTTTTGGTTGTGCTCTAAATACAGCTACTAATGCAGAAATCAAGTTTAACAAGCCAGAAAATGCTCAAACTAGGCAGCTATGCAGAAAAACTTATCAAATAAACAGAGGAAAAATACTTAAAATCTCAAAAGTGGCTCCTTTCTTCTCTCAGCGTTTTCTCCTCTTGGTGGGTGCTTCACCAACAGCCAACAAGCCTGAAAAGACGCCAAAACCACGAGGCAACTAGGTTTTAAGAGAGGAAGATGAAGGAGTTTTGGAAATGACCCCTTTTGGCCAATAAAACTACAGTTTCAAGTCAGTAACCACTCCCACGGGGCAGGGAAGCAGCTCAATGTCTTACACTGCCACTGATCAACAGAGAGACTTTCCTTTAGCCCAAGCAAAAATGGCCTCACAGAAACTTACAAAACAGTTCAAGAACAGCAAGCCTGTAACTTGAACTTTTTAAATCTCAGAAAAGTGGGAAAAAAGCAAGATTTTTTTTTTGTTTTTGTTTTTTCAGAGATATATATATATTATATATATATATATATATATATATATATATATATATATATATATAGATTCCTATTACAAGAAAGAAAGTTCACTACTTCGAACTTGTAATAGGAAGCCACACTTCTGTGAAAGTTCACTTTAACGAAAGTAAACTTTCGTGTAAGTGTACTTCACCAAAAGCACCGCAGCACAGTGGAGGACATAAAAAACAAGCTATGTCCTCCACTATGGTGCGATAGTCACAGACTTTAGGGTTAGGGCACGGGTTCGGTTAAGGGGATAGTTAGTAAAGCTATTCCCTTACCCTAACCCATGCCCTAACCCTAAGGTTCGTGACTATCGCACCATAGTAGAGGACATTGCTATGTCCTTCACTGCACTGCAATCATCACAGACCTTAGGGTTAGGGCACGGGTCATGGTAAGGGAATAGCCCTATGGGCTATTCCCTTACCATGACCCGTGCCCTAACCCCAAGGTCCATGAATACTGCACGGATGTACAGTACAACACCCGTTCATTGTACTGAACTTCGCGTAAGTGCACTTTCGATTAAGTGCACTTTTGCTGCAGTGTGCATTTCATGCACTATTTTGAATTAGTGAAAATTCGATCTAGTGTATGAAATCCATATATATATATATATATATATATATATATATATATATATATATATATATTTATTTTTTTTTCATATATATTTTTTCTATATACATTTTTTTAGTACCATCTAGTGTTTTTTTTTCTAAATTACTGCTGTTTAAATAGATGCATATTTATATATAGTAATGTTTTTATATACATACTTTATGTTCTGTGTTATATGCATACAGTTTGTTTTTAAGGTGATGCACTCCTAGAATATGAATAGGGATATTTGCAATAATAAATTGCCATAAGCACTACCAAAAACTTTTATTTTGGCAGGGCATTGCTTACATACATATTTTTAGATGTGCTGTCATTGGTCAGTTAGACAAATTAATTATTATTTAAATGGCAAGTTAGTTTTTTAATTCATTAAGTCTGAAGAAGCGTTCTGTGCAACGTGAAAGCGCTCACTGTTTGTTCTACAATTAGAGATTTTGTTTGTCCCCTTACGTATGGTGTGCCTTTGTATTTACTTCTGATTTTATTTTTGTAAACTATATTGTTCTCTTGGAGCTTTTCTCCTCAGGTCTCTACTGAAAATGGGCCACAAGCCCAGTTGGACTAACCCGGTTAACAAATGTCAATAAATAAATAATAAATAAATCACAGGCAAGGTTTACGTTTTTAGAGTGGGAATTCGGGTACTGTTTGTTTTGTGTATATCCAGGATGTCCATCAGAATGGGGTCTGACAGTGCCCTGTATGCCAGGCGTAGATCTCTACTCAAAAGCCTGCTGAACACAGAATACAGGGATAGGGCCTAGAGGTGGTCTGCATAGGACATATTACTTATCCGCTGTATTCTTTTAGTGAGCAACCTCTGTGGATATTTCAATTGTTGGATATGCCTGGTTAGGTACATACCAAAGTGGGGCATTGTACCCAGTGATAGGTCTGATGAATGCGTGTACAGTGGAACAAATTTCTTCCTTGGACGTAGATGACATACCCTTGTTTATAAGTTGCACAACATAGAATGATTGAGCATCATGTATCTACAGTGGTGAGCAAAAGGATAGATTACTATCGATGTGCGTCCTGAAGTCTCTGACTACTAGGTAAACTCTAAGGGTTGTGTTGTAAATATTATAGTTACCTGGGATGGATGAATTCCCAAAGGATACTATTATGCATTTTGTTTTAGTCCATGACTCTGACACCAGTTGTTTGTGTGTGTCAGCCCTTCCTGGATAACAATTGTGTCAATGTAAGATTCAATGACAGCTCCTAATTTGCAATTATCTGCAAATTTAGGCAGCCAGAGACCACTGACATTAGCCTTGACTCCTGAGAAGCAAATTCTAAAAAGGAGAAGTCCAAGCTCTGATCCCTGAGGGACTCCACTGGTGACTAGCCTCTTTGTAGAAGTGGACTCCCTAATTCTAACTTCATGGGTCCTGTCTGTGAGGCAGTTGGCTATCTACCAGGTGACTTGCGCATTTGTACCTAACCTCTTGAGTTTGTCAACAATGCCCGAGTGGGGTATTGTGTCAAATGCCAAATGTGTCAAAATGTCAAGATAGGCAGTGTGAATGATTCTGCCTTCATCCATTACTTTGGTGACCTTCTCAAAGAAGGCCACCTGGTTGAGTAGGCATGATCTGCCCTTGACGAAACCAAACTGGTTTTGGTCCAGTGTCCAGACGTTTACTATATCTCTATTTTTCGTCTCCATGATAAATCTTTCCATGGCTTTACATAGAAGATTATTGATACTTATGGGTCTATAATGTCCAACATCTGTAGATGGCCCACCTTTGTGCAGAGGGATGACTGTTGCCTTTCTCCATTCATGAGACATGAAGCCTGTTTGGAGGCTACAGTTAAGTAGTAATTTCTGATGCCCTGATAGCTCATGTTTCATGTTATTTAGAAGGCATCCCAATATTTTGTCAGGCCCCATTGATGCAGTGTTCTTGGCCTTAGAGAGAGAGCTAGTGATAGGAGAGGTAGTTGTATTTGATGATATTTCCTGAGGGAAGGTTGAGGTGGGGAGAGGAGTACATTTGGAGCTGAATTTATCAGCCATGAGGTTTGCTATATCTTCTGGCTCTGTACAGGTGGCTCCATTTACAGTGAGCTCTGCACACAATTGTGTATTGCCTTTGAGGTTGCGGACATAGCTAAAGAATGCTTTGTGGCTGTCCTTGGCCTGGGAGGCCAAACTGACCTCAAATGTGGCTTTGGTAAACTTTATTTGCCTCTGAGTTGTTTGTTTATTCTAATGAGAGTGCTTTTATCCTGCTGGCTGCTGCACCTCCTCATTTTTGCCATTATTTTCTTCCTCCTATTATACATCCGACTGATTTTTTTGATTCTGCCAGGGTGGTTTGTTTTTGGAGTTAGTTCTGTACTTTTTCACGGTAGGTACAGGTGCCTTTATGCAGCTGTTAACATGCTTGTACAGGGTTTCTGTGAACAGTTCTGCATAGGCAGAAGTGCTCTCCGGGTTTATAGGGGCTTGCAATTTTGCCAGGTTCTCACTTAATAGCAGTAGGTTAGCCTTAGAATAGGTCCTGAATATAGCCAGTTCTTCTGGGGGTCCAGGATTTATTTGTACTTCAAAGGAGACCATTTTGGGAAGTCATTACAGTAGGGAGTGTGCAGCACTTTCCCATATTAGTGAGGGCCAGATCCAGTATGGTTGCACCCCAGGTGATTGTACTGACTATCTGGTCCAGGGAGTTTGTGTTTACAAAATCCAGGAATCTCTGTTCATGTACGTTTGATGTTGTCTAGGATTCCCAGTTAATAGTGGGGTAATTAAAATCCCCCACAAATATGGTATTCAGTTGGATGGTTAGTGTTTCTAATAAGTTTAAATACATGGTATGGGTTTCCTGGGTCATAGAGAGGGACCTATAGCTTGCAAGGAAGTGGTATTGGAATTTACCTATGGTGATTTGAACCTGGAGCAGCTCGAGTGCATTGTCCAGTTTGACCAGCCTTGAAGTATATTTATTTTTGATGTAATTAGAAATATCTCCACCTTTAATCCCTGCCTGTGAAGTATCTGGTCTACATGTGTGGAAGGCGTTATAACCCTGTACCGTTAGTGTACTGTTCGCGGCTTTAAACCACGACACACAGACCACACAGACATCAGCAATTGCTAGGGAAAACACAGCTTCCAGAGAGTGGATTTTTTTTTTGTTTAGGCTCCTGTAATGTATTCCTTGTCAATTACCTGTGCAAAAGAAATTTTAAAGGTGAGAATGCAAAACCTGCAATGCTGCTGATTGCTGTCCATACGTACAGGTAACATCTGACTTCATACATGAACTGAAGAAGGTTACTTGCTGCACATTTCCATACAAAGTTGCAGCTGTGCCGAGGAACTTCAGCACATCAAGCTTTCTTTTCATCTCACTATTTCCTCACATACCCGCTCAGTCCCCTACACATGGTCGAAATATCACAAAGCCAAAAACCATATGGCTGAGACCATATGATCGACTTTTGAAATATTGACCATGCAGAATGGGCATGATCTACTTTGATCAGGGGTTCTCATCCCCCTCCTGATAAGAGGCCTAGGCAAGAGACAGAATATGAATCTTCAGATCAGGTTTCCATTTCCTCTGACTCCTCTTCTGAACAGGAATACTCTCTTCCTCCCTATGAGGATTCTGCTGCTGAAGAATCTATTCCTTCAGCCTCTCCTCCTGAGGATTATTCTTTTGGGGAAACCCCGCATACCATGAGGGAGCACTTCCACTGGGAGAGCCAAGACTACTCAGAATCTAAGAAAAGGCTCAGAGACTTTCCTTTACTACTTCAGCACAGGCCTCTTGCTATCCCCCCTGTTTTAGACATTGTAGATGATGTATTTTCAGAGTCTGGCCTGACAGATACTACAGGGTTCCAGATTCACATAAATTTCTTTATAAAAACCCTGCTGCTGACCCAGAAACTATTTCTCAGGGTCCCAAAGGGGTCAAGGCTTCCACTGCAAAAAACCTTATCCCCTCTGATAGGGATTCAAGGGCACTGGACAGATGGGGGGAAAAGATTTACACTTCTGCTACCTTGGCTGAGAGGGTTTTAAATTGTCAATTTCATATGCTTAAATATCAGCAATACTTAATGTCACTGCTTAAACAGAAAATATTAACAAATTCTGAATGTGCAGAAAACAAGGAAATGCAGGATTTATTGCATGCAACTGAACAAGTGGGAAGGCATACTTTGCAATGTGGTTTTGATTCTCTGGTGGCCTCTTGCAGGGCCGCGTTACGGGTTCTATCATTAGGAGGCATGCTTGGTTAAAGGAACAGAATCTGCCTGATCATGTTAAAGCAAAATTATTAGATGCTCCATTACAGCATGATACTTTGGTGTTAAAGAAGAGGAGGTGTTGAAGAAAATTGAGGACAAAGCAAAATCTATGCAGACAGTTAAGGATTTCTTACAGGTGCAGCCACCCAGATTTAGCAGGAACTGGCCCACAAAGAATTGGCCCTTTCCAGTGTCAGACAGGCCACAAAGAGGCAGTTACAGACACCCCAGAGGCAGATCCCAGCCCCAAGGCTCATACAGGCCTAAACAATGGGGTGCTTCTACCTCCAAAAGCGGAGAAGACAAATCACAGCCATACAGGAAACAGTCCCAATGACTTTCCTCGGCCAGCACCAAGCACTTATCTTTTGGCAGCTCCCTTGGGGGGAAAACTAGCACTTTTTTCACAAAATGAGCACATGATCACCCAGGACAAATGGGCCTTGAATATAGTGTCTCAAGGCTACAGGTTCCACTTTCCCACCCTGCCAAGGCAAAAGGTATGCCAGACCTGCCACACAATCAATGGGCAGAGGCACAAAAGCAAGTTTCATCCCTCATGGACATGAGGGCCATTCAGCGAGTACCACAGCAAGAGCAGGGACAAGGATTTTACTCGAGACTTTTCTTGGTACCCAGAAAGGACAAAACCTGGAGACCAATACTGGACCTGTCTATTCTAAACACATTTCTGGACATTCCAAAATTCAAAATGTTGACTCTGCAGCAGATTCTGCCCATGCTGGGCAAGAAGGCTTGGCTTGTAACTTTGGGCCTGAAAGAGGCATACCTGCATGTCCCAATCAGACAATCTTGCAGAAGATACCTCAGATTCATAGCTGGCTCAATGCACTACCAATTCTCTGCACTGCCCTTTGGCTTATCTACTGTGCCCAGGGTCTTCACAAAATGCCTGGCACCAGTAATTGCATTTTGCAGACAAAGAGAAATTCAAATATATCCTTACTTGGACGACTGCCTTATTCAAGCAGAGAACAAGGACATTCTACTAAAGCATCTGGTGTTTGTAAAAAAAT
>NC_056744.1:1509226859-1509283286 GCF_019279795.1 Protopterus annectens
TCACCAAAAAAATCCTTTGCTCCTATCAACCTATAAAAATTTAGCTTCAGATTCGATACCCTTCAGAAAATGCATGCTAACTCGAATCTCTTTCTTCTATCAACCTTCAAAGTTTATAACAGCAATTTAACATTTTAGCCCCATTATTATAGGTTTTGTCCAGGTATCTTGCTTTAAGAGATGGAGAACATTTTTTCCCACATTTTATCAGATATTTTGAGCTAGGAGGTTCTGAGGAATGCAAACCTCTGCTAACTGCTGCTGCTTCTGCCTCGGAATGATCGCACTCTTCCCAAGCAGAGATACACTAACATGCTCTCATTCATGCATACATACATACACTCAGAAACACACTTCAGGTTTCACTCACACAAACATGCTTACATTCATACACGCAGACATAAACAAAGACTACAGCTACTAAAGACTACAACACAAACACAGATGTACATACTTCTGTTTAGTTTGCAATTTCATACATTACTTTTACACTCCATAATCAGCAAAAACACTAACTGTTCCACCAATATCACTTGAGCTCTCATGCACGCATACACTCACACACTCAGAAACACACACACACACACTCTCTCTCTCTCTTCTATTTTTTTTCATCTTTCATCTTTCAACTTCTATTTCATCTTTCCTTAGTTTTTACTGGCTAAGCAACAGAAATGCTGCTTAGCCAACATAAAATTAATGGCAAACCTTACATTTATTACAGTGAAAGGTCCACGGCAGCTGAACAGTCACTAACCCTCCTGGCATCACTATACACAATACAGATTTTTGCAGAATGCCCAGATTTTAACCTTATAAGTTAGGTTTGCACTCTTAACAAAAACAGACTTCAACTGCAAAACAATGACACACGTAAGAATTTTTTACTCAGTGGGCAGGATTCACGAAGGCTTGCACGGAGTGTAAGAGACGTGTAACACTCCATGCAAGCCTCGCGATCCAGGAACAGCCTGAAACTCCATGTAAGAGACCAGCTAAAATGTCTCTTACACAGACTGGGCATGGATATGCTAAATACCTGACTTGCAGCCGAAAGGTATGCAAATGAGGTATATTAGCGATCCACGAAGCAGAAACCAGCCCATGTAAGAGACGTTTTAGCTGCAGAAATGTACTCAGTTGACAACTGAGTACGTTTCTGCAAAAATCACAACAGTGCCATGTCAGCTCCAAATAAAGGGTGCATATGTGTCAGGCAGCATGCCAATGGCCAAATATGTGGCCATTGGCAAGGTAACCCAATGCAAAAATTAAAAAAACATATATATATTTTTTTTCTGTGATCGCCGATGTTTAAACGCAGCGCAGCCCCGCGCAAACGGGCTACGCTGTATAAAACATAAAAATGAAGGTTATAAACCCACAAATGTGGTTTTTATGCAATACATGGAATGACAATGCAGGGACCAGCAGACCAAAAACAACATGGACACCGTGTAGTGGTTGCTAAGGGGGGAAGCTGAGTCTAAGACATGTAACTAAGCATTAGTAGGCAATCTCATGTAAATGAGGGTTAGGATACTGAATCCCACAGTCACATAGCAAATGAGCACGGTCTGAGTTGTGTAAGAGATACATAAGGGGGAGGAATAGAGTAGGAGATAGGTGACATCACAGGGGGGAATGGTAGAAAGAAATGCAGTTCATTGGAGGTCAGTGTAACATGACAGATGACAGACACAGATCAGGGAAAGAGGAGTGTCACAAGATAAGCATGGGAAAGTCAAGAAATGGAAGGTGTACACTGTTACTTACACCAAAGTTTCTTGCTGGGCATGCATGCGCACGTGTGCATGCCATGAAGCGTGAGTAGGGCAGTGTGCATGTGTGTAAGGCAGACTGAGCATGTGGGAGCGTGTTGGTAGATGATTAACACTGTTTGCGCTGGTGTGCACGTGTGTAGGGCAGACTGAGCATGTGGGAGCCTGTTGGCAGACTTGTAAAACTGTTTGTGCTGGTGTGCGCGCGTTTTAACCCGAATAGGCAGATCCTGAACAGTGTAAGCATGTGTGCGCACACGTAAGCCACTGTGAGCGCATTTCTGCTGGTATGCACGCTGCTCCCCCCTGAGGAAACAGAAAGGAAAAAGGAAGCAACAGAATTAGTAGGAAGCTAGCAGGGAATACTGCTGGAGCTAGCATGTGAAAACAATTAGAAGCAGGCAATTACACAGGCAGAATAGTAGCCCAGCCCAGCACTTAAAGCTCTGTAAACAGCAGTGCAGGATGTTTCTCTCAAGAGACACTGCAAGACAGGAGTAAGCTATTAGAAGTGAAAACTGAAAAAGCTGAACTCAGAGCAGAAATGTTAGGGGCTGCCATAGCTGTCATAATGAGACATAGACGACTTGCTGAGAGTGGTGACAATGCAGATGGTGCCAGACAACCCACAGTGAGGAGACGGAGAAGAGTGTACAGGCCCAGGGTCACCTACCACGGGTTACATGAGCTGGAGATAGTAGAGTGATATAGAGTGGACAGAGAGCTCCTGCAGCAAATAGTTGAGCTGTGCAGGCCATGCCTCACACACAGAACCAACAGAGGGGAACCCATCCCAGTGGAAACCAAGGTATGTGTTGGCCTAAGAATACTAGCAACAGGTACCTTCCAAAGACCAACTGGTGATATGATGGGGATATCACAGGCATCAGCCTCCAGGGTACTGCGCCAGTTCCTGGATGCCATGTCAGCACATATCAGTGATCATGTATATTTCCCCAATGCCCGTGAGGTATTGGCCAGCAAAATGCGTCTCTTCCAGCAAATAGCGGAATACCCTGAGGTAGTGGGTGCAATAGACTGCATGCACATACACATCAAAGCACCAGCCGGTGAGCGGGGTAGGGCCTACATTAACCACAAGGGCTTCCCCTCCATCAACTGCCAGGTCGTGTGTGATGCCCAGGGCATAATAATGAATGTGTGTGCTGGCTGCCCTGGGGGCTACCATGATTCCCACATCTGGCATTTGATGCAGCTGTACCAGGCATTTGCCAATGGGGACATCCCACACGGACACCTAGTGGGGGATGCAGGTTATGCTCTGGAGTTGTGGCTGATGACACCCATCAGAAATGCACACACACCTGAACAGGAACGCCATAATGAGGCACACGCACAAACACGTAATGTAATAGAGCGTGTGTTTGGGCTGCTCAAGTCACGGTTCCGGTGTCTGGACACATCTGGTGGAGCCTTGCAGTACTCATCAACTACATGTACCCAAATTGTCATGGTATGTGCTATGCTACATAATATGATCTTGCGAAAACAGCTGCAGCAGGACCAGCATAGGGCTGGGCCAAACACCCCCCTACCATTGCCAAAGCCATCACAGGCAGAGCGTGACTCAGAGGAGGAACAACCCGAGCCTGCCCCAGTAGGCAGAAGGAGGCCTAAAATGACATGACCTGCTCACAAACATATACAGGGAGTGTAATATGCGCATCCGACAGAGGCAGCCCTGCAGCACCACCTGAGGCATGAATGCCATGTGTTAAGTAATGTAACACCATGTACTATATGCACACCTGAGGACCCTGACTAACATCCACCCTCACCAAGCATGAAGCCACAAAATGACGATGGGATGATCAATTGCAATAACTGGCTGAAGTAATGCAGTTAGTCAAAGGGGAGCCAATATGTTTCAGTCTGGGAAGACATGCGGAGCATGACATGATGCACCACCTGCTAGGGGTGGTGTGCACCTATCAGTCCAGGCCCCATGGATACTGGCAAAGGCTGTCAGTACCCACAGCATGCCCTGAATAGGTAAGTCTCAAAACACAAACCCACCTTCATAGGTACCACAAGGGATAGGAACCTAGATGTAATGCTACCCAATGCCAGAAGTCTAAACAGCAAGATGCGTGCAGTGTAAACGCACACAGTATGGAGAATGTTGATATCAGTCCTGTAATAGAAACCTGGGTCAAGGCTCACATGAACACCCTAACACTACCAGGTTACACCTCATACTGTGCTGTACAGCCGCAAAACATGGAACAAGCTACAAAAGGAGGGTGACTAGCAATAAATGTCAAGGATAACCACACCCCCATGTTGGTAGCACAACAAGAAGCAGCATGGATTAGCCATGGTCAAATACCAATGGCTAAAACCACCTCCCAGTATATAGCCTGCTGCAGACTACTGTCCTAACACCAGAAACTGCACCTGGCCTATGTTGGAATACATGAATATATCAAGCCCCCCAAACCACATTATATTGCTTGACTGAAAATACCCAGACATACACTGGGAGCATTATACTAGCACCAACACAGTAGGAGAAAAGTTCCCAGAATCCATAAACCAAAATGCCCAGGAACAACGTACCACTCCCACAAGAGGGATAAGCATACTGGATGTGATAATCAGCAACATGTGTACTGGATGGCAAGATGAGAAGTGTATCCCTCACTGGTAAGACCAGACCATAGAGTAATCACACTGGATATACACATCCTGACCCCGGTCCCTGGACAGAATACCACAGTGAAAAACATGTGTAAAGCATAGGTTGCACCCTTCCAAACTGATGTGGAATCCACGAAAGGCCCTGTGCAAGTGCAGAATATGGGACACACCGCAGAGCATGTTATACAGGCATTCCAGGAACACAGCCAGGAATGCTTGGAGTATGCAGTCACAAATAACAACAAAACACAATGCCATACACACAGGCATCTGGCATGCTGGACTCCAGCCATTACCAAACCATGCAAGAGAATGAGGAAGCTACTACATGATAGAGCAAACATAAAAAGGGAAGTAATCACTGATCAGTAGTATGGCAATAAAATATGTCCACACATACAATCCACTAAGGCCAGCCACAACAAGTAGAACCTGTGAATCCAGAGGCAATGTGACACCTGCCCCAAGTACACAGACAACCCACAACTCCCCCCAATAAATACAAATATATGTGAGAGATGCAACCATTTATCCAAACCGGAGGCTAAGCTCCCCCAACTCAGTACTGTCAAAACTAGTCAGGAGGAGAAGGTAACCACATACACCACAAACCCAGTCCCACATAGACCTATCACAACTGTAAACCAAACACATAAACACAGAAAAACATTCCCGGAGGCCCTAATTACAAACACACCACACCAACAGAAACCTCCAAAGCAGATCCCAAGCAACCACAACCTCCAAACATAGCACATGCAACACATAGTACACAAAGCTGGTGTGCCAAACAGTTACAGGCCAGAAGGAGAAACAACATGCCTGATACAGTTGTAATAGGTGTCTGTATTGGCAGACACACTGCTGTCCCACTCACCAGACTGAACAAGGGAAAGGGTACAGTAAGCTGCCTGTAGGCTGCCACAATATGCCACATAACACAAGTACGCAGGTCACCCCAAAGCAAGCAGAAATATGATGCACTCATTGTCCATGCTGGTGTGAATGACCTGAGATGTACCTCCCTGGACTACATGAAAAGAGACATGAATGAGCTCTCTGAGTATGTACTCCAGGCTGGTATGACACTGGCCATTTGCAGCATCCAACCCTCACCAAGAATGATGCCACAGTACAAACACAGAATGATCAGCTTTAACAGGTGGCACAGTTACAGCTGTCAGTCCAAGAGGGTCTAATGTCTGTCTGCTTGAGATGTCATGCATGACAAGCCATGCTGCTGTTCCAGGGATGGCTTGCACCTGTTACCCCTGGGCGTCTGGATACTGGATAAGGCCTTTGCCACCTCCATAGAGCCGTACGTAGGCAAGGCCAAAAAGACTAACCCACCACCCTAGAAAACATAAGTGCTAAGAAATATAAGGGTAATGCTGACCAATGCCAGATGTGTAAACTGCAATATGCATGCCCCTGAGGCACTTCCCAGTATGGAGAACATCGATGTCTGTGCAGTGACAGAAGCCTGCTGCAAGCCTACTGATAGCACACCAGCACTACCAGGTTATACCACATATCATGCGTTATGGCCCCAACACCTGGACCAAAACATCAAAGGAGGGGGAGTATACATATGCAGCACAGACACCCATACGGCCAGGTAACTGACAATGCACGAAGCAGTGGAGACCACCCATGTGCACCTAAGTATAGTCAAAACTGCTGTACAGTCTGTAGCATGCGACAGACCACACTCTCACACACAAGAACCCCACCCAGACATCCTGAAGACACTGGACAGTATGAATGTCCCACCAAATACCAGACAAGGTACTCACAAATTACCACATAGGTGGTAAACCATTATGTATGCAAGGAGTAATCAGGGACCTAGGGACACAAGTCGACAGTAACCTGTCATGTGACACTCACAATGCCAATGTGGCTAGGAAGACTGTCTATATTGGACACCGTATCATGAAAGGATTCACATCTACATCAACAGAGGTCACTGTGCCCTTGTACTGTTCCCTTATCAGACCCATAATCTAGTACAATGACTCATATGGGATGTACCATACCTGACACCTGCAGCGGTTCGGAAGACCTCAAAGGTACCCCACCAAGAGGATAAAGGGTGTCAAATATATGTCATATGCTGCCTGGCTGTAGACACCCCAGCTGAATGCAGTCACAGACTGCCTACACAGAAGCATTGTATGTCTGTTGTACAAGGACATGTCCAACACAGGAGTAATGGACATGCTCCACCACAGGAAATCAAAGCCATTGGAGCTGTGAGAGTGACAGATGTCAGCCTCAACACATAATGAAATAGGATGTGCTGGAGGGACAGATACATAACCCAGAGGCTCCCCACACCCAGAAACAGGATACCAATCCATGTTAGGCAGAGCCCCTCACTGACACCCCTCAACAGGAATATTGCCAAGTGGATGGATGATCGTACATGTACACTGGGGGTCTTCACTGTGTCACTTCCAGACAGAGGCACAGTAAAGAAAATCATAAATGGCCATAATAGTCACATAGCAAGGGGTGGTGAAAGACACACACACTCTGGCTTGGCTTACTAATGCCCTAGGGTGGATAGCCTAGTATGAACCCATGAACATATGAAGATACAAATTGTACAGGACACTAAGGATAATCACAAGGCTTACTTAACTGATGGTAGGAACCATGTTGGGAATTCACAGATATGCTCTGAATCACACAGATATTACAAACAACATACCAAACACACACACATATTGCCAACATACAACCTGACAGGTTCAGTGCACCCCCCCCAGAATGCAAAATATCTATCCCAGCAGACTGCTGGTCCCCTGACATTGCAGATGCTGAGGTAATAGCCATCATCTGCAAAGCAAAACACACAGCAGCAAAGGTATGTGATGGTGTCCTGGGCTGAGGCCAACATGGACTCCAAGAATAATGGAATGCCAAATCACACTACTGCCCAATGTCAGCCTTACCACAGGATATGTACCCAAAGAGCAGTGTACAACAACAGTGGTCCTTCACAACAAAGGTGTTGCCTGAATGGATACTGCAAACTACCACCCCAGGATCCTGACAAGCTTGGACTGCACAGCTATGGAAAGGATCAGTATGTACCGCAGACATAAAGCTATCGTGGACCTACTGACACCGGACCCTACACAGTGTGGCTGTCGTAACTGCAGATCCTGCCCCTAAACATGTCTGACCCATTTGAAACAGTCATTAAGGTCATTGATGAGGGCAATGTGGTCCACACAGCGTAGCTGGACCGTGCATATGCTTCCAGACAATACCCTACGAGTTCAGTATGGATATATTCACCAGCTGAAATATAAACCCCTATGTCAGTAGAGGGGTTGCAAACCAGACCAAGGACAGAAATTACATGGTCAGACATGCTGCATCCATGTCAGACTAAAAAGCAGATATGCATGGCATCCCACAAGGCTTGGTCCTGGGAACCCCCCGTTCCGTATATATGTCCCATAGGTACAGGCCAACATGGAAGGACTGTGACTGAACATGTATGCAGAGGAGTACAAACAGCCCACCATATCCGACCCCCAGCTGACACAAGCAACCCACAAAAGGGCCACCTAGAAACAGACAACTGGAGCCATAGCCATGTCAGCAAGCTAATTGCAGAACTGTGTATAGACAACCACCGTGGATATACAGTAAGTGCCCACAAATTACCACACAGGTGTTAACCCATTACGTACCTAACATGTAATGAGAGACCTGGGGACACAAGGTAATAGATATCCTGCATTGGACAAACATGTGGCTGTAGTGTTCGCAGAAACGTACCATATACCCACCCAATCATGAAGGTTGTCAGATGTGGATAAGGGGAGGTCACTGTGGCTCTGCAGTCATCCTTCATCAGCGTCACAATTGACTACAATAGCCCCTGTGGGATATACCTCAGCAGACACCTCCATCAACTGTAAAGTCCACAACAGTACCCCACCAGGAGTAACAAAGAGCATGAACAGATGCCATGTGTTGCCTGAGTAAACAAACTGCAGCTCCACACACTGCCATACTGCCCACCCAGAGGCAAGCTGTGCCTCATGTATGAAGCCATGTCCAAGCTGGAATCAATGAACATGCTGCACCTTGTACAATCTGAATGACAGTGAGCTATGCACATGAGAGACCTGAACCCCAGCACTGACATACATAGGACAAGCTGTACAGAATGATCCATGACACAGAAGGCACCCCCACTCTTGAGTAAACTCCCAGTACAGGTTAGCCAGAGAGTCACCTATCTACACCCCTCAAGAGGAATCCCGATGAGTGGATGCGAGATGGTAGGTTAACCCTGGGTATCACTGTTATGTCAGAGGTAGACGGAGGCACAGTATACTAACCATGACATATGTCATGGCAAACTCCAGTTACAATGTGTGTCGAAGGACAAACACACTCTGTGACTAGCATCAGAAATGGCCTAGGGAACATCGCTAGTGTTTGCCAATGTCCACCTATGTTGTGGAATACACTACCAATGTTGGACAAACCTGGTGTAGGTAGCCCATATCTGAACATAATGCAACATGGTCATATGTGCACAACTGGCCCTACACAGTCTGTTGTGCTCACTATGAAGATGTCAAGCAGTGATAGGAATAAAGCCCAGGATACTGTCCACCACAGTGAAAGTACTGAACCAGTACACTATACGGTACTACAGTGTTAGGTCATTATGAAAGGATGTTGACAACTGTATGCAAAGTATCCCATGCAATCCCTGCAGGCACAGTATAATCCCTGTTGTGGCAGACACGAAGCAGTTGGCCAGTTAGTACACAACATGACACCCAACACACAACCATAAATGTGAGATATTGTTGAAGTTCACACACACCCAAATATGTGGTGGATTTCAGAGTTCAACATATGGAAAGCTCACACTAGGCATGCTCGCACACTTTGATAAATGAGGCATATGTCAAACAACATGCCATGGAAAGGCTGAACTGGGCATGCTCACACAATTAGGCCATATCTCCGTTTAGCAGTTGGCCACACATATCTGGTATTTGTACGTGTCATTCCAGGAACCAACCACAACACAGCAATCTGCCCAGTGCACACAGTAAATGACTACAGAGACATAAGTGATATAGTGGATCACCCTCATATTTAAACATTTTCCACAGATACACAAGTTGTTCATAGGAACAGCGAATGCTATGGCAATAAAGACCTGCAAAAAGTCTAACAAATATTGTGCATCTGACAATTGAACATATGGGTGTAGAGGTCAATACTAGGCTTGTTGCCCTAGGGAATGACAGCTTAGCCAGAGTGTGCTTGGCATCTGCATCCCCAGTACAGTAGGCTACTGTGCCACTGTAAAGTAGGTCACATAAGGCAACGTGTGAGGCTAGTGAGCTGTGCCTCTGTCAAGCAGGGGCACAGTGGAGATCCCAGGGTTTGAATGTGCTAAGCCACAGCCATGTTGTTGGTGTGTGCTGGAAGAGGGTTGCTGAGGACCTCTAACAGTAAGTGGGCATCAATAACAGACTGAGGGGAGCCCTATCTGCATTGTCTGGACAATTCCACTGTCAACACCGTGTTGTGATGATTATGTGGGAATGAAGTGTCATGCCGGTACTGTTCACAGATGTCCTCCCTCTGTGGGCTACAGCTCTGCAATGTATTAGCTCACTCTCTCTGTTGGACGGCTCATATATGGCTGGTGTACACCTGACAGGTGTCTTGTTGTGGAGCAGTCATGGGTATATGTGGGATAGCATGATCAATGCAAACCTTACACATGCTCATAGAATGCAATTGTCAAGGATTATGCAGAGTGGCCAGTATAGTCCCCCAGCATGGGTCCTTTGAAGTCGTCCACCCCAGTCTTCACAAGTGTGGAGTCTGCTTGTGCTAAATACAGTTTGTTTGCAGTGACAACCTTGCCTGGGGGTGGGGATGGGATATGGATGTCCAGGGAAAGGTGGGTATGGTCAGATATCAACAATAGTGGTCTACCTCTGGTGTGGAACAGTGAGTACCCATGTTGCAGATGGACAGGTGCAATATGTATTCCCCTGTGTGGCTGTGGTGAGTGGTTCTGCCATAGCACATGGATCCACAAATTGTAGTGGCTGTAGGGTAAAGTGGTAGAGGCCTGAGTAGTTCCCACACACAGTATGCCTGTACCTGATGTTAACAACTGGAATGGTGTATGTGAACACCTGCATATCCCGGCACTGTTCCCAGGGAAGCAAAGTGTGTGTCCTGGATGTGGGAGTGGTGTTCTGGACTGGTTGTGTTGTGTGTTACAGGTCCTGTGGTCATGAAGCATGGTATAGAACATAACCTGCCAGAGCGATGTGCATATCTGACCCTGACGTAGGTGGCTGCAAATGCATATATATGCTATCCCCCACCTGACAGGTAGTACTAGATGTACATACCTCTGTAGAAATAAAGATGTCAGCACCCTATAAATACTGCAGGTGCAGACCAGATGCCCAGTAATTTGGTTAGCACGCTCTGCTAATGCGTCTCCCTCAAGTGTCATAATATAGGTAGGTAGGAGTTTGAACCATGCAAATGCTGTGTGTGTGTGTGTGTGTGTGTGTGTGTGTGTGTGTGTGTGTGTGTGTGTGTGTGTGTGTGTGTGTGTGTGTGGGTGAGCAGGTTTGATGTGTGTGCAAGTCTGTGTGAGGGAGATGTCCCTTTTGGCAACTGTGAAAGCACTCTACAGGATGCACATTCCCCTATCTAAGCACGGATGATGTCAGCACCCTATAAGTACAGCAGGAGAAGGGAACCCTCCCAGTAATGCAAATTGCGCGCTCTGCTAATGCGTCTGTCATGAGTGTCATCACATAGTTAGGCAGGGGTTTGAATCCTGCAACTGCCCAGTGAGTGTGAAGGGGGTTAGTGTGTGTGCAATTCTGTGTGAGGAAGATGTCCCTTTTGGCAACTGTGAAAGCACTCTACAGGATGCACATTCCCCTATCTAAGCAAGGATGATGTCAGCACCCTATAAGTACAGCAGGAGAAGGGAAACCTCCCAATAATTTTGAATAGCGCGCTCTGCTAATGCGTCTGTCACGAGTGTCATAACATAATTAGGTAGGGGTTTGAATCCTGCAACTGCCCAGTGTGTGTGGAGGGGGGTTAGTGTGTGTGCAAGTCTGTGTGAGGGAGATGTCCCTTTTGGCAACTGTGAAAGCACTCTACAGGATTCACATTCCCCTATCTAAGCACGGATGATGTCAGCACCCTATAAGTACAACAGGAGAAGGGAAACCTCCCAGTAATTCGAATAGCGCACTCTGCTAATGCGTCTCTCTCAAGTGTCATAACATAGTTAGGTAGGAATTTGAAACCTGCAAATGGCAAGTGTGTGTGTTTGGATGTGGGGAGTTTGTGTGTGTGCAATTCTGTATGAAAGACGTGCTTTTTTGCAATCAGGAGATCACACTACATGATGCACATTACCCTTTCCAAACACTGATGATGTCAGCACTCTATACATACAGCTGGAGAAGGGGCACCTCCCAGTAATCCGAATAGCACACTCTGCTAAAGCGTCTCTCTCAAGTGTCATAACATAGTTAGGTAGGAGTTTGAAACCTGCAAATGGCAAGTGTGTGTGTGTTTGGATGTGGAGAGTTAGTGTGTGTGCAATTCTGTATGAAAAACATGTGCTTTTTGGCAATCAGGAGATCACACTACATGATGCACATTACCCTTTCCAAACATTGACGATGTCAGCACCCTATAAGTACAGCCGGAGAAGAGGAACCTCCTAGTAATCCGAATAGTGCGCTTCGCTAATGCATCTCTCTCACGTGTCGTGACATAGATAGGCGTATGAATCCTGCAAATGACAAGTGTGTGTGTGTTGGGGTAGTATGGTGTGTGTAATTGCAAGTGTGAGAGAACAGATCCTTTTGGCAAATACTACAATACACCAGATGCTGCATATTCCCCCAGTAAACACAGGGGATGTCACCACACTATCAGCAAAGCCAAACAGGGCTACTTGGCCAGTAATGCCAATAGTGCGCTCCGCTACTGGGTCTATTACCATTGTCAGAGTACAGATAGGTATGTTTTGGAAACCCACAACTGCCACGTGTGGTTGTCACACATTATGACCTTGTGTGGGTCTTTGTGCATAACAATGCATGCCATTGCTTAAACCAGCAATGGCAATGCACACATGATGTATGTGTGTGACACATACACATAAATACCTGTGACCTGCAGTAGTTACCATGTCTGACACGTGCCTCGAGTGGATAAATGGTATTCGCAATGCACAACAATATGACTGTGTCTTACTGTGCAGGGGCCGCACGCGGTATGTGTCTATACAGTGTGGGTTGTATATAGTAAAATACCTACAGCAGGGGATACACATCTGGTCTGGGCCATATAGTCTACATGTAGTCGATGAACAGGTGCTGCATGTTCCCACCTGTTGTGGGAGTGGTAACATGTTATTCCACTGCAATTCAGTGACCACATGCTGGGAACCTTTCAGCTAGTGTGTTGTAGCTACAGTAATGCTCACGCACAATGTTTGGCTGGATGCAGTCCAGCCATATAAAGACATTTCTTGAGACTGTCATATTGCCAGTGTTGTTATGGAGGATAGGTGAGTTTCCTGTGTATGGGAGGGTTGTGTGTGCCAGGCTATGAACCAGAAGGCAGTCCGACACACTGTTAGCTGCACATGAATAGGCCCTGATGTTTTGTGCTGTGCCAACAACCTGGAGGTGTGTGTATCTGTGGTTCCTTGGGATACCACCCCCCTGTCCATGTGTGTTACATGTGTAGGGGACGACAGGCATGGTATGAGGTATAACCTGGCAGTGATGGGTTGCACCTGTGAGCCGTGAATCAGGACTCTGGTACTGCACAGACATTGCAGTTCACCGTGCTGAGGACAGTGTCCAGTGCATGCATCTTGCGGTGTACACTGCTGGTGTTGTGTAGCATCACTGTTAGTGTCCTATCCTGTGTGATACCCACGGAGGTGGCTATGTAATCCATGTCCTGCAGCAAAAGGCACTATGTGTGTATCAAGGGGCTTCGCCAATATACAATGGCCCATGGGTGTCACGTGCAAGCTGCCCCTCGCAAATCATTGTGGCTTCCCTAGCATGTAAGCACACATTGACAGCCAGTGGATACCCTATGAATGACATTGGAGATTGAGCAGAATGTAGACATAGAACACCCTTCCTACATATAGTGGTAGCATACCTGGTGAGGGTATGATGGCAACCAAGATCAGGCTCATACTGGCCCATGCCACATGCTGAGAGATCCCTTCTATGTTCCCTGTCATGTAGTCCAGGGAGGTATGTCTCAGGTCATCCATAGTGGCATGGTCAATGACTGAGTCATATGTGTCCATGCCTCTGACTGACCTGTATGCATGTGTTTTGTGGTGGACCATAGTGCCCCACAGGCATATCACTGTGACCTTCACCATGTACAGCCTGTTGAGCGGGACCCCACTGCAGTGGCCAAGAGAGGTACCTGACACATCTGTAGCAGGTGTGTTGTGTAGCCCTACAGGCTGTGAGTGTGTGGCACATGGGATGTGTGTGCCATGTGTGGCATGTGCTCTGTTCCGATGTAACGTATCCCTGTGTGCCAGCTGCTGAGGTGTGTGATGCTCCGGCAGAATGCTATTCTGAGTCTCCAAGTATGCCCCAATGTGTTCAGATTGCTGTCAGTGCGGGTCTATGTCAGACTGGTATTGTAGTCACTGTAGTATGTCATGCCACCTGACAGGGTATGGCATTACTGGGTTCAGAGTGCTCAGTCCCCAGATTGGCTATGTGGTGACATCCCACACATGTGTTGTACGTTCCTGGCCAGGGGTGAGGGTTGACTGCATACATGTGGCAGCTGTGACATTGCCACATGACTCACATAAATCACAACTGGACCATAGATGTGATTCACAGGTTACCTTTGCACATGCTACCATAGTAGTGTGATTGCCATGGTGATTACCAACACATAATAGTGTGATACTACCATCTGGTGGACAAAAGACAAATTACAACTTAGCAGCTCTTAATTTGAGAACAGGAATAATTGAAAGCATTTCATTTAAGCCTGGTTCCCTGGTGGCATCTAGAACAACACAATGTACAACACATGTGTGGGATGTCACCACATAGCCAATCTGGGGACTGAGCACTCTGAACCCAGTAATGCCATACCCTGTCAGGTGGCATGACATACTACAGTGACTACAATACCAGTCTGACATAGACCCGCACTGACAGCAATCTGAACACACTGGGGCATACTTGGAGACTCAGAATAGCATTCTGCCTGAGCATCACACACCTTAGCAGCTGGCACACAGGGATACGTTACGTCGGAACAGAGCACATGCCACACATGGCACACAAATCCCATGTGCCACACACTCACAGCCTGTAGGGCTACACAACACACCTGCTACAGATGTGTCAGGTACCTCTCTTGGCCACTGCAGTGGGGTCCCACTCAACAGGCTGTACATGGTGAAGGTCACAGTGATATGGTAGTATCACACTATTAATAAAACTATTAAATACCATATTTTAAAGCAACATATATTTTTAATTTGTCTTGAAGTAACAATAAATATTAAAATCAATTTTAACAGAAACATATTTTTATATACAAAACTCAAGTTTTAGTAGTTATTCATCAATTTTTGACCAACTATATTATAGAATTAGTATTTGCTTATTTTAAAACATGGTTATTTAAGCCAATTCATTTTAACCAATTCAGCTGTACTTATTAAACTATTGAGATAATGAATTAATTAATTTATTAATGTATAAAAGATGTGTGTTCTTCAAGATGAATGTATTTGATATTGTGTTTGTTCTGAAGAAGGTATTCGAAAACGCACTTCTGTTATTACAAGCGTTATTAAAATCTACGTTTTTTCATCATTTTTGGTTCCGAATTGCTATCTCATTGGACTGTTGTTTGCACCTTTATTTTAGGGTCTCATACCCTTATTTGGTCTCCGGAGTGAACCTTGTGAGGTTATTGGTATCGTTTGTTCACTCTTGCATCTCCTTTTTTGGTTTTTATGTACTGGCAGGATGACTGTGCGCAATGATGGGGTTGACAGCTGTGTACTGTCAATTGGCTGACCAATGACGGACCCTGACACACCTTCCTGTGCCATTACACAGATATCATCATTATCAGTACCTGTGGCACCAGATTCAGGTTCCCTGCTACAGGATACCAGAGCAGCACCAGAACCTGTGGGAGGAAGACAGGAAACACAGTTTACAGTGTCCACACTTATGCACACATGCACACATGCACACATGCACACATGCACACATGGACACAGGCACACATGCACACATGCACACATGCACACTTGCACACATGCACACATGCACACATGCACACGTGGACACAGGCACACATGCACACGTGGACATGTGCACACGTGGACACGTGCACACATGCACACATGCACATGTGGACACAGGCACACATGCACACGTGGACACAGGCACACATGCACACATGCAAATGTGGACACAGGCACAGATGCACACATGCACACATGCACACCCCACAGTATACACACAGAGCACTACTGAGTTACACTAGTATTACTAGCACTATAAGGACTATTATGGGTATTGTTAAAACACACTCACCAGCATGGATGGCCTGCCTTGCTGTAACACTGGAGGGACCTGCAGAAATGAGGAGATTAATGTCAGTGGGCACAACTGTGCCATTGATACTGCATATGATACAGTGCAGTAGTACACCAGTTGCCTTTCACACATCAGCTGCTGATATTGCCAATATCACACCTGCACAATTACATACTATGTTGACAGCTACATACCAAGGACACACCTTACACATGCATAAACTAACAGTGTACAGAACAGTCAAGTGTACATATGGCATATTACCTGCACACTCCATGCCGTGCTGCTGTGTGGATCCAGCCTCCATCATGATGCAGGTGTATTGCTGTTGCTGTTCCGGGGCTGGAGCCACAACACTTAGGAGTAGCCCCTCCAGTCTGGTGAGGGGGGGATGTGTGGCCACCCCACCTCCTGTGGCAACCTGTTGCCTGTGGATATCCGACGCACGCTGATGGACATTTCTGATTAAATCACTGCAGTGATGTCGTACCTGTTCATATGTCCTATTATGCGTGCCAGTGTCATTTACCCTACGGACAAGGTCTTGCCACAGTGCAGCCCTCTCCTGTTGATTCTGGCTGGTGCGGGAAAACAGTATGTCATAATCCCACACCAGGCTCTGGTGTATCTCCTCATCTTCTGCTGCAGAGTAGGCAAGATTACGCTGACGCGCCATGTCCCTGGAAGAGAACACAAACAGGATATCAGCAGACTATGTCAGCAATATATGGCACACATACTATACATGATACTCAACTGTAGTGATATACTACTACTCCCATATGTAGCGTGTGTGTGTCTCTTGGTGGATACACAAGTACATGGCCAGATATCAGTGCTCAGCCAACACCTGTGCAACAATACCTGCCACATTCCATACAACATAGTAGCATGCCCCATCGGTCAGCACACTGTGATGGGTCCAATGCACAACCTCACTCTGGGGGTTCATACCAAGGTACTGTATGTGGAACGCCATCCACTAGTGTGATCTGGACACAAGTTACTCGGCCTGGATATACATATCCCACCACCACCACCACCAGCACAGTAGACTACTTTGATATGTATGTGATTAGACAGTTATTCACTTGTTAGGACTGAGATGGTATCCATGAAGCCCACTGGGCCAGTGGAAGCCACAACCCACACTGCTGACCCCTTTGCGAATGCTTCCCACGGACATCCCAAAGATTGCATGGAACATGCACACATATTTGTAACCCAGACCCTATGCACAAAGGTTAGGCATCCTGTCCGGTGGACCCCAGCCAAAGGCAGATTGTATAACGATTGAAGGGGGCTACTGCAGGACAGAGCAGATTCACATTAAGGGAAGGCATCTGTGGTCAGCACTGGTAATAAGCTACGGTCTCTCATAACAACATCCACGGCCTACTCTGGGAGGGAAATGGCCACGAACACTATAGATAACCACAAGGCCTTCTTCAGTTATATTACACATATGGACCAAATGCCTCAGATATGCTCTGCATTAATACACACCTACTTAACATTCACCAAACACACAGATATTGGCAACATTCTTGCAGACAGGTTCGGTGCACGTATCCCCCCTCCTTCTCCCCCACACTTAGAAATACTTATCACAGCTGAATGTAACCTCCCTATCATCTCACATGTCCAGGTGAGGGCCACCCTCAGCAAAGCAGAACACACAGCATCAATGTGACCTGATGGTATCCCTGGATGTGTGCTACGTGAACTCCAAGAGGACATACAACCGCATATAAGACTGATATTTAACCTTGGCCGTACTACAGGATATGTACCTGAACACTGGCATACAGCAACAGTGGTCCCACTCCACTAAGGAGGCACCTCTACTGACCCTGGGAACTACCGCACCATAAGCTTAACCAGCCTGGTCTGCAAAGCTATGGAATGATTCAGTATGGGATGCATATACAGTGATATTGGGTACCTGCAGACACTTGTTCCCTGCCAGTTTGCCTTTGTGATGGGCTGATCCTGCCTTTTGAACCTGGTTGACCTTTCAAAACAGTCACTACAGCCATTGATGAGGGCAACGCAATCCATACAGCCTACCTGGACTTGCCTAACGCCTTCAACACAGTACTCCACTCAGGCATCATAGACAAGCTCATTAGCTTACATGTTACTACATATGTCACATGATGGGTTGCATACTGGTTGACATACAGAATCCATAATATCGATATTGTAGGAGCCATGTCAGACTCAATGCCAGTCACATGTGGTATCCCACAGGCCTCTGTCCTAGGACCCCTCTTGTTTGGCATTTATTTCTCAGATGTAAAAGCAAACATGTGCAGGTTGTGGATGACAAAGTTCCCAGATGACTGCTAACTAAGAGACATAGTCGTTACACCAGCTGACACACACATCCTACAGACAGGCCTCACTGCAACAGAAAACTGCTGCCAGGATCATGGCCTAACACTGAATGACATGTAATGTATAGTCATCCCCTTTTGGTGGAACTACGTGCACACAACATATCACATGGACATACCTATAGATACAGACCTATGACACATATGGAGGGTTCACAGTATGCAGACTATTAACCTGTTACTTTACATTACCTGTGTTTGTCACAGCTGGTTGCGTTACCGCTACTACTGCTTCCTGCTGCTGCTGGCATGGCTTGGTACTGTCACTGCTGACAGCTTCAACTCAGTTTGTGTACCGTGTGTTGTTGTTTGTGTTGTTAATTGTTTTTTCTTTCTCTCTCTCTCTCTCTGTCTCTCTCTCTCTCTCTCTCTGTCTGCCTCCAGACAGTGCAATGAACGTATTGCATGTGTGGAGTGTGAGTACAGGATGCTTTTGTAGGTATCTGCATAAGTCCATGTGATGGCCTCTGCACCAATTGTAAGCCAGCATTTGCTAATTGCATGCAGCCAGTTGTGTACTGATTGCAGTTCTCACAGTGATTGCAGGACAGTGCTATAAAAGGGTATGTGAGATAGGCGTTGCCCTTTCAGATTGTAAGGGCGGGGACCATGCTGGTATGCTGTGGACACTGTTCTGTGAGTGTAAAGGTTAGTATCTCTCTCATGATTCAGGCTGTGTTGTAGATTCACATTTCTCCATTCCTCTCTCCTGTTTCCTGTAGTAAGTGTGTATGCACACTGACAACTACAACTATATATATATATATATATATATATATATATATATATATATATATATATATGTGTGTGTGTGTGTGTAAATGTACATACATTTATATATGTACATTAACTGACATTATTACCTACTAGCTACCAACTAGCATGGCTGTTTCTGTTCACACACTACTATTATGGAAATCCACTAGTTTTGACAGTAAGCATGAATGACATGCTTTGTGTACTACACATCCTATATTCCCTTTACATTCATTCCTACTATTACATGATATATTTATTTTAGCACAATGTTCTTGTATAAGAGTCATGGCTTAGTGGTAGGTCATGCAGACTACTGTTTCTAAGGTCCTGGGTTCGGGACTGACAGTGGGATTTTATTTTGCTTTTGAACTGACTACAGGACCTGTCAATCAGAGTGGCTAAGGCACTTTTAAGCAGTTGTAACCGGGTTAGTGTTGGTTTGAGCGGAGCTCCCGCATGCGCACTGGCATTCAGCTCCGCGCACACCCGCTTACAACCGCTTAACAGTGCTTACTCTGGCACACACCCGCACTATTTTCTTTGAAAGAAATGAAAATGGGGAGACAGGAAAGTGGTGAAAAAGGGGTCACAAAGAGGGTAAGACAGTAGGGAAACAAGCTTGGGTTTTGCAGGAGGGATGTAGGTAAGGCCCATAGCTGCCCATTTCTTCATCAGCAACAGCTGTGCATATGTATGTAATTTGGTGTGACATTTGAAACCTTCCACCCCTGAGAAAGGTGTCAGGATAACAATAATACTTGTTGTGCAGCCAATTGTAATTGATAGTTTCCATGTCCAGCAGACATGTGTGTGGAATAGGCAGCTATGTATGGGGCGTAATTTTTTTGTGGGTACAGAGTACCCTTTTTTTTAATTTTTTTTCAGGTGAGAGTGGTATGTCAGGTGAAGGAAGTCAGTATAGCTGGGGAGGTAGGTTGGGTAGGTCAACAGACAAGACAAACAAGACACATACAGGGACGGTGTATGACACGTGTGGGGGCGTTACACAATTGACGGGGATGGATGTTTGGATATCCAGAGCCCATGAGCCCACAGATGGCAACAGTGGAACTGATATCCCCACCCATGTGCAGTTGCCACTATTCCTTCACTGCCCAGGACGGGGCTTTGCTGGGGGCTGTGTAGGCCGGGCAACAGGCATGCCCGTAAGTTGTGCCACCTGTGCCTCAAGCTGGCATAGGGGCCCAAGAACAGAGTCCCGGATCTCCCTACGCACCACAGTCCGGACGCTATGGAGGGTGAGTGGTGGTTCTCCTCCGGCCACACTTGCAGAGGGGGGACGGGCCCCATCCCCTGCAGTGCTTCCACCCACAGGTGGCACAGGGCCACCAGAGGAGGGTCCAGACTGGGCACTAGTGCCAGGTGCACTCGCCAGCTGAGGTGGGAGAGGTGGGTCCGCTGGAACCCGCCTTCCCTGTCATCCTATGTTTTGCATTATGTCATGACAGTTTGGGTTAGTAACATACAATACCATTCGCAATTAGTTGTAACAGCATGCATTAGTATTCCCATTAACCAAACACCCAGATATTCACACCATTGAACAGCGAGCATAACACATGCATAATTTGAACAGCAATACACAGTCCAACAACATGCAGGGTTGATTGATGGCAACAGGCCATCAGGTTTGGATGTATGAACAGGGCAGATGCATCAACGTACATGCAAATATTTATGACCCAACAGGACAAATGTCCAGGGGTGTTAATTGTGATTGCACATACCATTTTCACGTGGAATGGGTTATATGTGGTTATAGGGTGGGGTGAAGAAAATAATATTAACACCTTTGAATACCAATACATATGCTGTACATTTGTAATAGCTGCACATATATACACACTACTGTTCTAACTACAGTTTCCTATATGATAACTACTTCAATTTGGTGATAGGACTGTTACTGCTACATCAATATACATTTTATTGTTCTTCATACATGTTCATATCTGGCTTTGTTCAGCTACATCATCCTGCTACATTTGCTTTATATAGCTATACACAACTGTGGATGTTTGGTATTTCAGACAATCATACTATCTGCATATTGCAGACTGAGGGCAACATATACAGATTTTGGGATACACATTCCAGCTGCAGCAACACTTTGAACACATTTTGCAGTTTGGTTCTACTTGTCACATTCATTTCAGTCTTTACTGCCTGCAGTATACTTTATTCAGGGGTTATTACTACTTTATTGGTGGATTCATAACTCTTTCTCACACTCTCTTACTTGTTTTCATTTTACTATTCAGGATGGTACTTACTTCTAGGCTTTATTGACATGTTTTACCTGTAGTTATTACAATCCTTTCCAGCAGTCTCACTTTTGTCATGTTTCAGTATTTCAACAGGGATATATTTCACACATGTGATTTGCTCATCTTCTGCAGCTGTACTTTTCAGCCTGCTGCAGGTTGTGTACTATTATATTACAGGTGGGGCATCTTTATTTCAGACTTTATTTCAGACATTTTCATTTTTCTGTTTGGATTACAGACAGCAACACACTTTTGTAATCAAGCAATACTTGCAAACACTCTTACACTGTTACTTGCACATTTTATTACATAGTGATTACACTGCACTCTTTTGCTAACTGTCATACTTTTATATTTCTTTACAGTTACTGGGAGTGGATTACTGACCTGCCTGGTGGCGCAACCGCACCAGCCTATCGCCATAGGCTCTGCGGTTCACAGAACGGGCACCTGCATCTGTAATATAAATGAAGTAATATTGGAATACACATCTCCACAATATCAGCTAGTTTAATTTCTTACATACATAATTAAATGTAACTTACTCAGTAGTGGGGCGTTGGGCATTTGCCGGGCCTCCTGGATCCAAAGATTCAATTGGTCCTGCTTACGTCTCTTCAGGTCTGCATGGTGGTGATGGACCTGCTCACCAGTCCTTGGAATCCCTGTGGCACTGATGAGATCATGAGCCAACTGGTCCGACGCCTCAGCCCTATATGCTTCCCACAGGACCTGGCCCTGCATGAGTTGGGCCTCATGATTGTGGACGAGGAGCCAGACCATGTATCTGGACTCCTCAGTGCCCCACCTCTGTGCTCGAAAGCAACTACCCTCACCTACTCCTGACATTCTGGCTGCAAGTTAGTTCTACAATCGTTTATGCTGTGTATTCCCGCCTATGGGGCTTATATATGCCGTTTTTCCCACACATATCTGTGATTGGCCATTTTGGAATTGTATCAACTTCACAAAACCTGCTTTGTCATGCTCCACTTTGTATTCATTCCTATATATTTGCTATTACTGCATTTCTAGGTACTGCTGTCATGGCTTAGTGGGTCAGTACCTTGACTATGGTGCATAGTATCCTGGGTTCGAACCTGGCCACTGTTTTTATGACTGTCTAGACAGGCTAGGGGGTGTGTCTGCGTAAAGGCAGTTTTGATACAGCTTGCTCAACGTTGCCTGTCGGTTAGCTTGTTGGCGCAGTGCGCAGCTCCACACAAACGGGGTGCGCTGGTTTACGCTTCATTTGGCTGTTAGCACGCATATTACGCTCAGCTCAGCTAGGGGCACACAGTTTCAGCATGTTAAACCACTGCTCACCTATGGGCACTCATTTTTCACCTGTTAAACCACTGCTCACCTATGGGCAGATGCACTCACCTTGTTAAACTGTAGCTCAGCTATAGGCACATCTCACATTTTTTGTTGTTTTGTTATCTCACATTTCTTCAAAATAAATGGACTATTTCATTACATTTTACATAAAATATAATTTTATATGTGTACATATTTGTCAGGGACTTGTTTCGTGCTTATTTTACTAAAAATAAAAATTGATGTTGTGGGGGCTCGAACCATGACTGCCTGCTCTTCAGCCGACATCTCTACCGCTACGCTGTTGCTTCTTGGCTTACTTTGCATATTTAGTTCTTATATGCTTTTCCACTGACTGCTAACTGTGGCTAAGCTACAGGCACGCCCGCGCAAATGAGCGCACTCATGGGCAAACATTTTTACGATTTAAAAAATATATAACATGTTCATTTATATATTTTATGTTCATAGTCTGTGGGGGCATGTGTTGTGTTGTGTTTATTCACATTTCCATGGCCTCTGTCGTGGGTGTTTACTTTGGGCACTTTTACTCTTCTGGGGGTGTGTCCGCTTGCAGGGCTCGGCCTACGGACATGCCCCCTACTGTCTTCCACGGACCGTGTTAGCCTTAGGTGTGATTCAGCATGCCCTCATGCATATGCATGACATGCTGATGTCACACTGTTTAACTGCAGCCTCCGTGTAAGCCATGTATCTCTTACACGGAGGCTTCGTGAATCCTGCCCAATATCTCTCTGCTAGTGGACACAAACACAAATCTTGATATCTGAGCAACTGACTAAGGTTATAGGAGTGATATTTAAAATGTGACCTTGTCCTATTACTTTTGCCTTGTGCCATTTGCTTGAACAAAGCTGTAGAATGGTACTGAAGCACAAAAAACACAAGCATTACAAAGGTACAAGAACAAAAAAAAAAAAAAAAACCCTACGCTACCCAATTTTCAAAGTCTGCCCAGACAGTACTCTTAAAAAGCATTAGGGGGAAGGATGAATATAACAATTAGCTATGACTATGATTGATACACATAACTGCCAGTAAAAGAGATGCCAGCAAAGAAATGTGAAGGCAATCACATTACAGAAGGTTAATTTTCCAATAAACTTAACAGAAAAGTGAAGCTTACCGATTTCGGAGAAAACTGCATGATAACAGATACAAAAAGTAATCCTTCAAGAAAATAGCTGCATCTGGCAACTACACTTAGGAGAATAGTTCCCAGAGCAGTTCAATATCACATTTTTATTGGATGCTGAAGGCACTGCTAACATTTACAATGCATATTTAATTAATGGAGGCATTTCCTGGGAGAAAAGAAGGAAGAGGGTGGTGTGTGGGTGGTCCTTTGCCAGCAAAAGAGGAAAGAGTGGAAAATAGTAAAGGGCATTATTAGTAATCAGTCCTAGTGCCCTTACAGTTTCAACAGCTCCGCAAGAGTGTAATAAGCTTAGAGATGGCGCACTGTACTGGAGCTGTAAAAACAGGGGTGAAAGAAACACTCAAAATCAGGATTTAATGCAGCAAACTTACCTTTTTTCAGTGGTACCATCAAAAGATAGGGAAGAAAACCATTTTGGAACTGAGGAAAGAAGCAAAGAAGCATGTAGTTGTCCTTTAACCTTCTCCAAATACCTACATGCCATAATAAACATTGCCTGCCACCTACTATGCAGTGGTGATATCAACCCCAACCCAGGTCCAATAACTAGTCCTACAAATAAACAGAATCAGCCTAGAACCAATACTAGCCTACTTAAGAGAAAATACGATATTCTAATAATAAATCATAATATAAGAAGCATCCTTAACAAAACCACTAAGCTCCATGCAACTATAGCATTATACTTACCCGACATTATCTTCCTCACAAAAACATGGCTTAAGAAATCCCTGCATTTAATAATGCAGAGATCCTACTTGCTAAGGTAAGACTAAATACACAAAAACAGCTAAATATGTTAGGATCATATATCCCTCAAAGAGATAACTTCAAAACCCTAGAATCTCTTCTGCAATGGACATCAGAAACCCTCCCCCATGAAACAATTATACTAGGTGACTCCAATATTGATCGGACCTCACTTAAATCACCCCATCTCTTAAATCATATTAATCTTTATGGATTCTCACAGCTTATACAAACCCCTACTAGGGTAGACAAAACTTCGAAAAAAGAATCAGTACTAGACTGGATTCTCCCCAATCACCCATCTTCCACCCATAATTTTGGTACACTACCCAAAAGTCTAAGTGACCACCACCCAACCTTCTTCAGCAGAGACCAAACTAAACTCACTAGAACTAGCTCTTAAACACATCACATACACTAAAAACTTCAGGGCTGAGGACCTTAATACAGCCCTTAAACACTCGAACTGGTCCCTTTTTTAACACTTCCTTTAGATGAAGCAGTTGAGTATTTCAACAATATCTTCTTAGGCCTTCTCAAACAACTTGCTCCACCAAGACATATCTGCACTAAAACCATCTATGCCCCATGGCTTACCAAGAACACTAGGCAACTTATAAAACAAACGGACAAAGCATGGGACACCTGGTGCAAAAACAAAACTACTCCTAATAGGCAAACATTTTTACAATTGAGAAACACTGTAAAAAGACAAATCAGACTAGACAAACAAAAATACTATAGTGAAATTCAAACTAAGCATAATACCAACCCATAAAAGTTTTGGGCTGCAATAAATGGTATTCTCCAACCAGGTAAATTACCAACTCCTCATCCAAACATAGACACAACCTCTATAAACACAGCCACCCAATTCAGTGAGTTCTTTACCAACTCTATATTAAAGCTGTCAACAGACCCATCCTCCTCAACCCCCACTATACCATATAACCTATCAAATAATGCCAACTCCTTCACCCTTCAACTTGTACCAACTTACACCATCTATAGACATCTAACCAAACTTAAACCCACCACCTTAGCAGTAGACAAACTACCTGCCAAATTCCTACAAGTAGCCACCAAAGCCATTTCCTACCCAGTTTCTATAATCATTAACAGATCAATCTCAGAACAAAAGGTGCCACTTCTCTGGAAAATCTCCTACATTATACCAATTCACAAAGGGGGCAATGCCACTGACCTAAAAAACTACTACCCTATAGCTATACTTTCCCCACTGGCTAAAATAATGGAAAAATGTATCCACACCCAGGTCCTAACACATCTCCTCTCCAACAATCTTCTTGCCAAAACTCAACATGGATTCCACCCCAACCATAGCACTACCACTGCACTCATCCAGTTTAGTAACCTAGTAAATATGCAGTGCAACAATGGCCAACTAGTGTCTGCAGTTTTCCCTGACTTATCAAAGGCGTTTGATACAGTCTCCCATACAAAACTAATAGCATCACTCTCAGAATTAAAACTAACTACCCCCCACTCTATTATGGTTTCAGGACTATCTCTCCCAACACCAAGAAGCAGTTCAGTGAAAATTTCCAGTAAAATTAGAAGTATCCCAAGGATCAATCCTAGGACCCCTACGTTTCACTACATTTACAAATAATCTTCACAAAGCCACCCCTCTAGCAAACCTGGTCCAATACGCTGATGACTTCACCTTAATCTGCTTTGCTTCCACCCTCCAACAACTTCAAATCAAGACCCAAGAAGCTTTACATACATCGGAACCTGGCTAACAAACTCCCTGCTAATACTAAATCCTAAAAAGACTCAACTTATGCTCTTTCATCCTTCGAAAGCAGCAGCACCTACTCCCCCATTCTCTCTTTCTGCATTAGATAATACCCCTATCTCCCCATCACACAAACCAAATTACTAGAGTTCATTATTGACAATATTATGAAATTTGACAAACACATAGCTCATCAATAACTAAAATCAACAAATAAAATAGGTACTCATTACAGATGTAAAAACTTCCTAACCAGCAACAGTAAAGTTACCCTATCTCATACCCATCTTCTCTCTACCTTACTGTATGCTTCGCCTGTTCTAATTAATCTAAACAAGAGTGATTTAAACACGCTATAAGTATGCTACAACAAAATAGCAAAATTTGCTCCATACTCCTCCTACCGCACCCACCACTGTCAGGCCCTAAAACAGCTTTCTTGGTTTGAACTCCCTAACACCTTAGCTCTAAACTAAGTTCTTCTAGCTCATCAAATACTGTACCAACTGACAAACCTCCAGCCTTACAAGATCTGATCATCCTCTACTCCAATAACCGAGAACTTAGATCCACTAACAAGGCACTAATCGCTATCTCCAAATGCCATTACAGCTCTGGTGACTCCCTGTATTCTAGCAACGTTGCCAAGACTTGGAACTCCCTACCACTACAAATCAGGGTACAACCTGATAAAACCATTTTCAGAAAACAGCTTATTTCCCACCTAAACAACTCCTGGACATGCAACTGCCTAGCACCTGGCAGACATATACTAACTCCTTTCCCCGACCCACTATCCAACCTCTTTAAAACTCTCACAGATGCACTATATATTATCACACATTACTTACTATCTCACTTCCACCTACTTCCCACTGACCCATCTATACCCACTAACTCTCCCCTAGACCAAGTTGCAAAGCTTTCTTTTAAAATGTCAATGCACCTCATATGAACTTGTCTATATTCTCCTCCTTTTTCAGTTTTTCCTTTTTTGTCTTATCTTCAGTACATCTTCACGATTATCTCTACTAAGCATTCACCCCGGGGTTCATGTCAGTCGCTCTGCTAGACAGGGGTCCAGGGAAGTAAATATTGTGGGAAGAAATAGCCAGGGAATTGTTATGGCTAGGCTTGTATAGGCCCTAGGGAGGATAGCCTAGTACCAACCTATGAACCTATGAACCTATGAACATACTGTATGAACAGCCATCATATGTTACTACCTGCTATAGTTTTAATTGTATGTCTAAATCTCTGTGCTTATGTAAATATCTTATGCAATCATATGTTATTGTCTGCTATATTTTATAACTGAATGTGTATATATCTTATGTATAGTATGTTAGCTATTGTTCTGGAGAGTTTCTCCCTGGGCGTCCACTGAACATGGACAGCTCTGTCCAGTCAGACCTCCTCGGTAAACAAATGTAAAATAAAATAAATAATATCAACAAGCTTTATAATAAATGGAAAAGGATTTTGACCAAAAGTAAGAAGGCTTATTCCTAGAATGTTAGAGCTCTTGTCACTGATATAAACAAACAAATCAGGAGCTTATTAAATCCACTAAAGCCAATTTTGAGGCTAAAATTGTTACCCAAGCCAAATACAATCACAAGGCATTTTTAGTTGTGCTCATAATACCAAAAGCAAAATGCAGCAAAGTGTTGAGCTGATAATGAATGATGTTACCTGTACTGAGACAGAAGATATACTCAACCTACTGGCTGATAAAATATACCTGTAACTTAAATTCTGTCTCCCCTCCATTTGTCCCTTAAGATATACCTGAAACCAGCTTGCTTTCAGCTGTCATACATGACCAAGGCCTAAAAGTGTTATCAAAAGGTAAAATACTCCATTAATGGGTCCTGACAATATCCTTGGATGCATCTGAAGTAGCATGAAGCACAATTTAGCCACAACCATAACAACACTGTGCAGTCTCAGCCTCCATATGGGTTATATACCAAGAAAGTGGAGAACAGCTACAGTCATTACCCTGCATAAGGAAGGACCTTCCACAGATCCATAAGTCTGACTAGCCTCATAAGCAAACCCATGGAAAGACTTATTGTGGATCTAATCAATCAGGGCATATGGGACCATCAAACACTGGACCTGTCTCAGTTTGGATTCATCAATAATAAATGACCTGGCTATTACTACCTTAAATAAATAATAAATTACCTGGTGGTTGTAAGCAGGGGGGACAAGCCCCCCCCCTGCTTACAACCGTCATGTATGTTTTTTTATTATTTATTTATTTATTTTAAGTTTTTGAAGTTTTACAACTTCAAACATATGGGTTTGACCATATAGCATTCGAAGATGTAAAACTTCAACAAGGTGATATAGACCCAACTTTGTAGACTATTAACCTTTTCAGCAATATATTATAAATAAAAATAACATTTCTATGTAACAGATGACATGTACAATACAGTACAGTTTACAGGTTTTAATGTCTCAGGTTAAACTTTTCAGATAACACGGATGATATTCTCTAGTATACAGATCTAACAAGAAATCAGATCTAACATCATACACTTTCAATGTTCTTTATATACTTTTTTCATGCCATTTGGATTTTGTCCATGAGAGCAGTCTGTTCTGGAATTCATCTGATGTCATGCAGTCTGTTGATAAACTACTTTGTGTTTTGTTTCACGGTAAATTATGTGACAATCTAGGGAGTCATCCATGTCTCCAACTTGGTAGGGAGTTGTTCAATTTTTGCACCTGGGTCTCAGGAATTAAGGAGTTATCCTTATCAGCATTTTTCCTTAAAGTTGTACCAGACACTGAACATTCATGTTACATACAGCTGGATGCCTTTTTAATTGTTTTTTTTTAATCTAAGAGCAGTTTAACCCTTTAATGTATATATGCTAGCAAAAAGAAATGTACATGCACCTAACTGACTATATTTTCCTATATATATTCTATCAAACAGAAGCGCACATGCATCTAACTAGCAAACAGAAGATATATATATATATATATATATATATATATATATATATATATATATATATATATATATATATATATATATATATATATATATAAAGTTCTCCCTTTTTGTTTTAAAACACACAAAACAGTTTACATTGATATATATACATTATATATATATATATATATATATATATATATATATATATATATATATATTTTTTTTTTTTTTTGATGCAGCAAGTTAAAACACAGTTTTATATGGTTAACACAATGATAACAACAATCACTATTAGAATTGGATGAATTATCCAATTTATCAACTTTTTTTCTTTTGAAGACAACCTTGTAAAAATGCCCCACCAGTTATGAACTGTAATTTATGACTTAAGATTGTTTATTAACCTTTTGCAATTGCTGAATTAACTGTTTCCTTTTATTTATGACTCTATACAGTGATGGTCTATACAGTGACTTTAGTGAAGATTTTGCATTAATTATTGACAATGCTTGTGGATTTTTTTGCAATGGCATTGCAGCCTTGTTTTTTAGAAATAAATACATGTGTCATAAATGTTTTGTGAACAGTTTAAAACTTGATGGAAAAATTGTTTATTTACACAGATAGAAAAAATGGTTTATACAGTAAAGAATGCTGTTTACATACTAAGCCATTTGTTGTACAGCATATGTCAAACATATTTATTATTTACTATAAGTTTTGCTTGCACAAAATATCTTTGCATTTGTATATACATAGACTGCTGAATATATATATATATATATATATATATATATATATATATATATATATATATATATATATATATATATGTATATAATATTTGCTGATCAAGATATAGCACTCACATTAGGTGAATGCCCAAGGTTTGTTTATTAGGTAGGGGCCAACATAAAATCTATTTTAGAGAAGGGTATCTTTATTAAGAAGACAGAATACATGAAAACTGCAAAATGTGGGGCCTGTAAACAATGTCACACTATATTTCAGGGAGACAGTGTGAAATTGGATAATTATAAACCCACTAGAATTAAATTCTGTCGGGGCAACTGTACAACTAAAATGGTGGTGTATATTGCCATCTGTAGAACATGTTCAGGATTCTATATAGGTAAGACTCAAAGGAGTTTAAATAAACATATATACTCTCACCTTTATAGCATCAGAAGGAAGGATGAAAAAAATGCTTTGTATAAACATATAGGTTCATAGGTTCATAGGTTTATACTAGGCTATCTGCCCCAAGGCATTTATAAGCCTAGCCCGAATTTTTGTGGCTTACGCCACCCCTTATATGAAAAAATACTGTACCCATTAGTTTGTTGTGCCTCTGTCCAGCAGTGACACAGAGATGATTCCCGGGGTAAACCTACGATCTCCCATCCACAGGTCAAGATTTCTCTTGAACAGAGCCAGCAAGGTGCTCTGCCTCACATGGACCGGGACTCTATTCCACAGCATAGGGAGTCTCTGAGTGATAAATCTATCCCTCCAGCACGTCCTATTTATATCCGTGCTAAGGTTTAAGTCACTTGCTCTAGTGGTTTTGGTGGATTTGGATTTTTGAGGTGGAGCATGTCCATTAATTGTGGGTTGGACATGGCCTGGTATGTCAGGCACATGTCACGCCTGAGCAGGCGGTATGACTGAATAGAGCTGGAGTTTCTTCAATCTGGCAGCATATGACAGATTTTGGAGTCCCTTTATCCTTTTGGTGAGAAACTTTTGGGGTCTCTCCAATTGCTGCAGATGTCGGGCGAGATACATCCCGAATGGGGCATTGTACTCGATCATTGGTCTGATAAGTGAAGAGTACAGGGGAACAATGACCTCACTAGATCTGGATGTGAATCCATTCATGATCAGGTGGGCAATGTAGAAGGTCTTTCTAACCACTTTAGCAACGTGAGTGTCAAAAGAAAGGCCACTGTCAACCTGGGTCCCCAGGTCCCTGATAACCTCTTCTGTGCTTAGTGGATTGCCACCTATATGGTAGCTTGGGGTTACCTTGTTTTTCCCGAAGGGTATGACTATACATTTTTTGGCGTTTAACTTGAGGCCATGGCTCTGGCACCAGCTATCTGTTTCCGTGAGTCCCTTCTGAAGGATATCTGTGTCCGATGCACTTTCCACTATGGTGCCCAGTTTGCAGTCGTCTGCAAACTTTGTCAGCCAAAGCCCCCCCATGTTGGCCTGTACTTCTGAGAAGTAGATGCCAAACAATAGGGGGCCAAGGACCGAGCCCTGTGGGACACCACTTGTGACCGGCTTGGAGTCTGACATAGCGCCAGCAACTCTAACCCTGTGGGTTCTGTCCTTAAGCCAGTTTGCAACCCATCTTGTGACATATGGGTTTACATTTAAGCTGGTAAGTTTTTCTACAATACCCGAGTGGGGTATTGTGTCGAAAGCCTTTGCAAGGTCAAGGTAGGCTGTATGGACTGCCTCTCCCTCATCAATGGTCTTGGTGACTATTTCACAGAAGTCGACCAAGTTCAAAAGGCATGATCTTCCCTTGACAAAGCCAAACTGGGTCGGGTCCAATGTCTGCAAGTCCCCTATATCTTTGTTTATGAGCTCCATTATGATCCTCTCCATAGCTTTGCAGACTAGACTTGTTAAGCTTATGGGGCGGTAATTACCAGGGTCCGTAGAGGCACCGCCTTTGTGGAGTGGGACCACAGTTGCTGTCGCCACTCCTTGGGCACGTATCCTGTGGTAAGGCTGAGATTAAACAGCTGCCTTATGTGCGGTTTAATTCCTCATTTAGCTCATGTAGCACACAGCCGGGGACACCATCCGGTCCCATTGATGCTGTGTTTTTAGCTTTAGAGAGAGCAGCTTTCACCTGCGCATTTGAGATGTCTGGGAGGCTACACTCCGCTGGGATAGTTATCTCTCCTTTAGGGGAGAGGGGTGAAGTTTGCACTGAACCTGTCTGCCAGTATGTTGGCAATGTCTGTGGGTTCAGTGATTTTTGTATCATTTTGGACTAATTCTGAGCATATCTGGGAGTTTCCACCCAGGTTCCTAACATAGCTGAAAAAGGCCTTATGATTGTCCTTTGAATCCATGGCAATTTTTCTCTCAAAATTGGCCTTAGTTGATTTTATGAGTGCTCGTATTTTTTACTAATAATGATCAGGGGTGACTTCCCTTTTATGGATTTTGTTCTATCATGTAATAGCTTTCTCCTCTTATTGTAAAGTTTGTTAATGGCTGGGGTCCACCAGACTGGATGTTTGCCCTTTGTGGAAAGAGTCTTGGTTTTATTTGGGATTGCCTGATCCATGCAGTCCTGGAGGTGTTCATAGAATGCATTTGTAAGGGCTTCCGCAGCTTGGGTTGTGGTTTCCACTGTCTCAGGGGCCTTGAAGGATACCACACCAGTCTTGAGTAGTGTGAAGTTTGCTTTAGAGAAGTTCTTCACTGTGGTCTTTTTTGTTTGGTGTGGGGGCGGGATGTGGATTTCCAGTGAGATTAGTTTATGATCAGATCTCACCAATGAGGGATATACTTCCAGTGTGGAGCATTTTGTCCCCATGTTTGTGATAATGAGATCTAGTATATTTTCTCCTCTCATGGGAACAGTGACTAGCTGTTCCATGGCATTTGAATTTATGAACTCCAGGAACTGTTGGTCTAGAAAGTTAGGGCTTGAGTAATGTTCCCAGTCTATATTCGGGTAGTTGAAGTCACCCAATATGACGGTGTTTGGAGATACATTTATACCCTCCAGTGTCTTCAGGAAGGCTGTGTGGGGTTCCTGAGTTTGAGAGGGTGGCCTGTAGCATGCTACAATTTGTAGAGCAGTTTTGCCTATGGTTAGTTGCACCTGGATGGTTTCCGAAGCTTCGTGCGTTGCCACCAACCTGGAGGTGTGGGTATCCTTTATGAATATGGATACACCCCCTCCTTTTGTGGTGTGGTCCGGGTTTTGGGGCTGGAACGCATGATATGAGGTAAAACCTAATAGTGCCGGGATGCTCTCAGGAGCCTTGAACCAGGTTTCAGTTACAGCACAGACATCGATGTTCTCCATACTGAGAAGGGCCTCGAGTGCGTGCATTTTGAGATTTAGACTTCTGGCATTGAGCAGCATTACCCTCAATTTCTTTCCATTTTGGTTTTCTAGGGTGGTAGGTTTAGAATTTGAGCCTTGCCTAAAAAAGGCACTATGGGGGTGGCAAGAGCCTTAGCCAATATGACAGATTTTGGAGTCCCTTTATCCTTTTGGTGAGAAACTTTTGGGGTCTCTCCAATTGCTGCAGATGTCGGGCGAGATACATCCCGAATGGGGCATTGTACTCGATCATTGGTCTGATAAGTGAAGAGTACAGGGGAACAATGACCTCACTAGATCTGGATGTGAATCCATTCATGATCAGGTGGGCAATGTAGAAGGTCTTTCTAACCACTTTAGCAATGTGAGTGTCAAAAGAAAGGCCACTGTCAACCTGGGTCCCCAGGTCCCTGATAACCTCTTCTGTGCTTAGTGGATTGCCACCTATATGGTAGCTTGGGGTTACCTTGTTTTTCCCGAAGGGTATGACTATACATTTTTTGGCGTTTAACTTGAGGCCATGGCTCTGGCACAGGCTATCTGTTTCCGTGAGTACCTTCTGAAGGATATCCGTGTCCGATGCACTTTCCACTATGGTGCCCAGTTTGCAGTCGTCTGCAAACTTTGTCAGCCAAAGTCCTCCCATGTTGGTCTGTACTTCTGAGAAGTAGATGCTGAACAATAGGGGGCCAAGGACCGAGCCCTGTGGGACACCACTTGTGACCGGCTTGGAGTCTGACATAGCGCCAGCAACTCTAACCCTGTGGGTTCTGTCCTTAAGCCAGTTTGCAACCCATCTTGTGACATATGGGTTTACATTTAAGCTGGTAAGTTTTTCTACAATACCCGAGTGGGGTATTGTGTCGAAGCCTTTGCAAGGTCAAGGTAGGCTGTATGGACTGCCTTTCCTCATCAATGGTCTTGGTGACTGTTTCAAGAAGTCGACCAAGTTCAAAAGGCATGATCTTCCCTTGACAAAGCCAAACTGGGTCGGGTCCAATGTCTGCAAGTCCCCTATATCTTTGTTTATGAGCTCCATTATGATCCTCTCCATAGCTTTGCAGACTAGACTTGTTAAGCTTATGGGGCGGTAATTACCAGGGTCCGTAGAGGCACCGCCTTTGTGGAGTGGGACCACAGTTGCCGTGACGCCACTCCTTGGGCACGTATCCTGTGGTAAGGCTGAGATTAAACAGCTGCCTTATGTGCGGTTTAATTCCTCATTTAGCTCGTAGCACACAGCCAGGGACACCATCCGGTCCCATTGATGCTGTGTTTTTAGCTTTAGAGAGAGCAGCTTTCACATGCATTTGAGATGTCTGGGAGGCTACACTCCGCTGGGATAGTTATCTCTCCTTTAGGGGAGAGGGGTGAAGTTTGCACTGAACCTGTCTGCCAGTATGTTGGCAATGTCTGTGGGTTCAGTGATTTTTGTATCATTTTGGACTAATTCTGAGCATATCTGGGAGTTTCCACCCAGGTTCCTAACATAGCTGAAAAAGGCCTTATGATTGTCCTTTGAATCCATGGCAATTTTTCTCTCAAAATTGGCCTTAGTTGATTTTATGAGTGCTCGTATTTTTACTAATAATGATCAGGGTGACTTCCCTTTTATGGATTTTGTTCTATCATGTAATAGCTTTCTCCTCTTATTGTAAAGTTTGTTAATGGCTGGGGTCCACCAGACTGGATGTTTGCCCTTTGTGGAAAGAGTCTTGGTTTTATTTGGGATTGCCTGATCCATGCAGTCCTGGAGGTGTTCATAGAAGGCATTTGTAAGGGCTTCCACAGCTTGGGTTGTGGTTTCCACTGTCTCAGGGGCCTTGAAGGATACCACACCAGTCTTGAGTAGTGTGAAGTTTGCTTTAGAGAAGTTCTTCACTGTGGTCTTTTTGTTTGGGGTGGGGCGGGATGTGGATTTCCAGTGAGATTAGTTTATGATCAGATCTCACCAATGAGGGATATACTTCCAGTGTGGAGCATTTTGTCCCCATGTTTGTGATAATGAGATCTAGTATATTTTCTCCTCTCATGGGAACAGTGACTAGCTGTTCCATGGCATTTGAATTTATGAACTCCAGGAACCGTTGGGCTAGAAAGTTAGGGCTTGAGTAATGTTCCCAGTCTATATTCGGGTAGTTGAAGTCACCCAATATGACGGTGTTTGGAGATACATTTATACCCTCCAGTGTCTTCAGGAAGGCTGTGTGGGGTTCCTGAGTTTGAGAGGGTGGCCTGTAGCATGCTACAATTTGTAGAGCAGTTTTGCCTATGGTTAGTTGCACCTGGATGGTTTCCGAGCTTCGCGTTGCCACCAACCTGGAGGTGTGGGTATCCTTTATGAATATGGATACACCCTCCTTTTGTGGTGTGGTCCGGGTTTTGGGGCTGGAACGCATGATATGAGGTAAAACCTAATAGTGCCGGGTGCTCTCAGGAGCCTTGAACCAGGTTTCAGTTACAGCACAGACATCGATGTTCTCCATACTGAGAAGGGCCTCGAGTGCGTGCATTTTGAGATTTAGACTTCTGGCATTGAGCAGCATTACCCTCAATTTCTTTCCATTTTTGTTTTCTAGGGTGGTAGGTTTAGAATTTGAGCCTTGCCTAAAAAAGGCACTATGGGGGTGGCAAGAGCCTTAGCCAATATCCGGAATCCCAGGGGTGACAGGTGCAAGCCGTCCCTTGCGAAGCAGCGTGGCATGTCAAGCATGTCATCCCAGGCAGACAGACACTGGATCCCCTTTGAATGACACCAGACATTAAGCCAATTGTTAAAGCTGATCATCTTGTCTCTATATTGTGGCGTCATTCTTGGTGAAGGAAGGATACTGCTCAGGGTTAGGGTCATACCTGCCTGGGCTACATAATCAGAGAGCTCCTCTATGTCTCTTTTCATGTAGTCCAGGGAGGTACTCAGGTCGTTCACACCAGCATGGACAATGACTGTGTCATATTTGTACTTGCCGTGGAGTGACCTGAGTGCTTGTGTTATGTGGCGGATTCTAGCGACCGATAGGCAGCTTACTGTGACCCTCTCCTTGTTCAGCCTGGTGAGTGGGACGTCAGTGTGTCTGACTATGGAGTCACCTATGACAAGTATGTTTGGTGTTGTATTTGGCCTTAAGGGCTGTGACTGCTTTGCACACTGCTTTTGTGGTTTATGTGTTGCTTGTGGGGTGTCTTGAGGTAGCAGTTGTTTGGGTGTCTGCTTTGGAGGCCTCTGCTGTTTAGGTAAATTTTACTCAGAGCCTCCGAGTATGTCTTTGTGTGTTTATGTGTTTGATTCAGTGGTGTGGTAGCATTATGTGAGGCTGGTTTTGTGGTGTGTGTAGTTGCCTTCTCCTCCTGTCTGGTCTTGCCAGTCCTGAGTTGAGAGAGCTCAGCCTCCAGTTTGGCTAAATAGCTGCATCTCTCGCAAGTATTTGTGTTATGTGGGAGGAGGAGAGGGTTGTCTGTGTACATGAGGCAGTTATAACATTGCCTCAAGATTCCCAGATTCACCAGCTGGACCGGAGAGGAGATTGACAACTGACCTTTGGACATGCTAGAATAATATTGGGAATTCCTTAATAATTGAAAACAAGGGCCAGTGGGGAGTGAGGGTGTAGTGCTTTTAATTTTTAGTGCTGACTTATATAATTGCTTTAGTGAGCAAGTGCCAGGTAACTTGAGTGTAATGTGTTACAAGTAACTAAATGCAAAAACGACAAACAGTAACTTTCTTTCAAGTGAAACAAGGAAATAAGTACAGTAAGCAATGCAGATATCACTAGTGATCCACAGAAGCACTGAGAAGCGCAGATTAGGTGGAATTAGCTTCCAGGGAAATAACAAGCAAACAAACAACAAGCATATAAACAAAGCTAGATTCAGCAGGCCTGGATCTAGTCTATGCTAGAGCAAACAAGGTGTACCAATTTCAGTAAGATACAGTTCAAATATTCAGGCACTATATAAAAAAACAAAATTGAAGACAAACCACACTGGCAACTGTTCAAGTTAAACTATAAACCTTTAACCAGAAATTCCCAGCTCAGAAGGGCAGAGTCCAGCCTCTTCTCCCACAAGAGTGCAGACCACGAACCTTCTTAATGTAAAATAACTGGCCTAAAGCCCAAGTTCCTAAACCAGAACTAATACACTTGGACACTGGGCTCTCAATCAGCAGTTCCCAGTTGTTAAAGCTGTTAGCTGTTGTTAAAGCAGTTAGAAGGATGAAAGCTACCTGTCCTGCCACCACAGTGCTTGCCACAAACCTTCCTAATGTAAAACAACTGGTCTGAAGCCCAAGTGCTTAATCCAAAAGACTTAGAATGATAGCTACACTTTAATCAAGTTACAACCAAGCAGTAATAAATACAATTGAATACTTTAGAGATTAAACAATATGGTGACAAACATTATTTTAATTTTGGTATAGTGAACATTGTGCACACCAATAACAGAGGGGGTGACTTTAATAATTTATTATTATATAAAGATTTTTGGTGGCAAATATATACGGATGCTTCCACTATACGAGGTTTAAATGACACTGTATCTGTCAAACCACTATTGGTCTTAAAATGAACTATCTATTAGGTATATTGTTCATATGTTTTTAAACATGTTTTGATATGATCTAAATGTAAATGTTTTTGTTAACATTTTTTCAGTTTTTTAACTTGTTCACTTTATCAACACATATTATATGTAACATTGCTTTTAGAAATAATATGAATATTATTTAATATTTTATGAATAGAGAACAATGGTCTAGGATGTGTGTATAGCTTTAAAATTTCAAACTGAATTTTGGCACCAAAAAAGTTATTTAAACAACTGTGATGCAAACTATGGTGTTCTGAGGAAGCTTGTTTTATCCAAGTGAAAGCGCTTAACCATTCTTTGTTTGTTGGCATTACAATAAACTTTTGTTCACTTCTACTTGGTTTCATTGAAGGTGTTGTGGACTGTTATGAGCGTTGAATAGAGGTGAATTCCCAAGACGCAGAGACAGAATTTTGCACGCAGTGCATTTGCTGCTTTTTCTTTTTTAGTTGAACTTTCATACATAGACTGTAATGTACACTTAGTCCAGTTTACAAACTTAGTAACATTAATATTAAACCCTAATTTGCTAATTAAAGAATTATTAAAATGTTGCAAACTTATTTTGAAAATTCATGTTTCTTTTGTGATGCCCATATAGTAGGCAACCATTGTGCTTGTAAATGTACTATTTGTGAAATATCCTGTCCTGTCAGTATTAATTTGTTTGCCAGTATTTTTATATTAATTGAATTTAATGTACCTAAGCCTGTCCCTATTTCCCCTAAAAGTGTTGTCTTTTGCAGCCAGTAGTGTCAGAAGGGAATGAGATATTAAAATGTACTACTGTTTTTTGATAGTTTACCCCACTACCATACATTATGATGACACCCTGATTACTTGATCAAACTTGGCTGTGGGATTATTGTTAAAAGTTTTGATAATAAAACAGTAAGGATATATTTTAATGATTACTGAATTATTAATACAGACCAGTATGTTTTTTATAGCTTTATTTTAGACCATTTTGCAGTACTGTTTACACAGTTGGTGTAAAATCGAAAGAGTGCCTTTTTTCTTGTAGTATGCAGCATTTTATTGCAGTATTGTTTTGCAAAGACACATTTGCTTTATGCTATGAGAGCTGTACTTATGCTTGTCCTCTGGCTGTTGTCCAGACCGTGACACTCTGGTCTAAAGAAAGGTTTTTAACACAATATTTGTGTTCCTTTAGACAAGAGAAATTACCTTGAGATTTATTTGTAGTATTATGTACTCAATACAACTTTATATTAGCAATATTACATTTGTATACTTGTTTTGCTAGTTTTTGCTATTTTTGATGCTATTATACAATTACACAAAATTGTAAAAAATAAAAGAGATATTGGTTTAATTAACACATGCTTAAAACAGATTTATTTACATTATCTGCATTTGCTATCTGCCTTTTGCTCTTGTACATTTAAACAGATGCACTTTAGTTAGAAAGAAAATACATCCATGTCACTCTTGTGACCTCATGTCTTTACTGCTTTTAACTCCTTTTTTTATTTTTATGCACTAGAACTGTTCTGTTTTTTGAAATGGTGATTTTGAAATTATTTAACAGCTTAGTTATGAGAGGCTGTTTTTGTGCATATCCTGTGAGAACAGTGTCATACATCTTACTTTACTGTCTAATTTATAAGCATTTTGATTTAACTGGATGATAGTTTTAAAACATTTGGGAATAAAATTTTAAATAAAACATTTGTCCATGCATTAGATTCTGCTGTGTATGCTCACCTTTTCCTAAATGTAGAGTAGAGTGCTGTAAATGTTTTTTGTCAGCATAGCTAGCCACTGCTGTTTTAACTCTTTACCAACCAGATTCTTTTTGTCTTGAAATTTTGCATGGGCTGTCTGATATTTCTCAGTATCCTGTTCCGCTAACCCTAAAGCTCTTATGCACATCTGAAAAAAAAATGTTTGTATAGCTTGTCTAAACGTTCTGAACAATTCTGTCAATAACTGACTTGACTGCGGTTGTAACTCTTAAATTAGCATTTCATGTGTGGTGAGAGGACATAACTGTTTAACATTTCGAAATAATGCAAGTGTATGATGCTTATCTGGTTGTTTACCATTAACGATGATCTGCACTGTATTTTATGGCATTGCACACAGAAAGTAGTTTTATATAACTTGCACAATAAACATTTATGTCATACCACACATGTTTTAATGCTTGATTATCAGCTTGCTCAATAAGATTATACATTTGTTAATAAGCTGTTTAAACAAACTCTGTAGTCTGCCCAAAACTGACACATTAAGAGTAAAACTTTGTTTACTACACCGTCTGGCATGGGTTGCCACTAAAGAAATTAAATGCAGATGTGCTGATGTCTGCTTCACCCTTGCTTGCTTGCTGATACCATGCTAAAACAAAAGTCTGATTAATGCAATAAACTTTGCAGACTATTAACCTTTTCAGCACTATATTATACACAGTACTAATAAAATAACTTGTCTGTGTAACAGACGACACACAATACTGTACAGTTTACAGGTTTTAATGTCTCAGGTTAAACTTTTCAGGTAACATGGATGATGTTCTCCAGTATAGAGATCTAACAAGAAATCAGATCTAACATCATACACTTTCAATGTTCTTTATATACTTTTTTCATGCTGTTCAAATCTTGTCCATGAGAACAGTTTGTTCTGGAATTCATCTGATATCATGCAGTCTGTTGATCAACTGCTTTGTGTTTTGTTTCAAGGTGAATTATGTGACAATCTAGGGAGTCATCCTTGTCTCCAACCCAGTAGGGAGTTGTTCATTTTTTGCACCTGGGTCTCAGGAATTAAGGAGTTATCCTTATCAGCATTTTCCTTAAAGTCATACATGGCACTGAACATTCATGTTACATACAGCTAGATGCCTTTTACTTGCTTTTTAGCTGAGAGCAGTTTAACTCTTTAATGTATATATGCTAGCAAACAGAAATGTACATGCACCTAACTGACTATATTTTCTTACATATATTCTAGCAAACAGTAGTGTATATGTATCTAACTAGCAAACAGAAGTGTACATGCACTGTTGTACTTACTACACATATATTCTAATAAACAGAAGTGTACATGCACTGTTATATTTATCTAAAAAACAGAAGTGTATATGCACTGTTATATTTATCTAAATATATATATATATATATATATATATATATATATATATATATATATATATATATATATATATATATATATATATATATATATATATATCTAACAGTGACATCCGCTGACCTAATACTGATGGATTTACTGCATATCAGCAAGGCAAAATTGCATAAGAAATGCTCATTCTGTGTCTCTAAACCTCTTCTGCAGCATAAATAGAATGGTTTGTAGGGACAGGTATATTTCACAGAGATTACTGCAGCTCTAGAAAAGAATCCCCATCCATATAAAGCCAAGTTCATCTCTGTCCATGTTCAAGTGCAATTTGGACCTATGGATGGGGAACAGAACATTTACCTCAGGACTGCACCCTGTGCTACTAGTGCCAGATTACAGGAAATTAGAAAGTAATTTATATGACTTGCAATCCTTGAGGATGGAGCCAAAGAAATCTTTTTTTTCATACCCATCATAGACCTACCAGCCAGAACTTTTTCTGCAGCTCCCTATTTTTCCCCTGTTCCTGTCCAGCTGAGCATGGATTAATGTCAATATATTGAAAACTCTTCAGTCAAGGGTCAATCCATCAAAAAAGGCCAAAACAACTTTTGGTGCACCTCATGCAGCACAGGGGTAACTTGTTTTTGTAGAGGAACAACCCCCCCCCCCATGTAGGGGAATACTCTCTCACCCGCAAACTTATATATATATATATATATATATATATATATATATATATATATATATATATATATATACATACCTAAATCTCGAACTCAGTCCCAAAAAGACCACAAAACAAGCAGCAAAAGGAACCTCTTAGATCCAATAAACTCTTCCAGGATGCGGAAAATTCTTTATTTTGAAACACGAACAACACGGAACAACATGAAACAAAAGTGGTAAATCCAGTAAGTCAAGCGCTTTCACCTGAAGCTATGTCAGGCTTTTTCAAGATAAACCACAAATAACCTGGCTTCATTTAAATACTGCAGATAATTGTCAATTAACAATTAAGACCAACACTGATTCAATAAATGACTCTCAATTAAAATGCTAAGTGCATAATTATAATAAACATTCTAAATCTCTAAAATGCAGTTGCTGCTTTAACAAAAAGTACAAAAAAATAATAATAATAAATAATTTTATGGTACTTCATATTCCCAAAGCAACCTCTATTGTTTGTAATAATGCAAGTATAACTTTTAAAAGGTAAATATAAACTTTTGTTGAATAAACTCATTCTTTATGTGCATAAGACATTGTAAGCAGTAAATGAGCTACTTTTCTTACATACTGTTCTTGCGTCACTTTTAAAAAACAAATTCTTATTTAGTTGTTCCTGTTAAAGAACCTGACGCTGAAAGTATGAAACACTACATGAATCTACTTTCGTTCAGGTAGTGTAAGAATGACCCTCTATCCGTGGTTTTTAAACCATGTTAAACTTCTGTTTACTATTCACTGCAGCTCCCCGTCTTGAAATAGACGAAATTAAAAACTGTGCGTATGTGTTGTTGACCATCAACCCATGTATTAAAGTGTCAGAAGTACGTATTATGAATATAATAGCAATTAAATAGCAATTTAAAGATGTACATATACAAATACGCTCGCTTACTTGTAATTAGTTTCTTTTTTACACTTGTGTCTTCAACAGTTATAACATGCATTATTTGTATATTGAGTTCTTTATATTCATAATACGTACGTCTGACACTTTAATACATGGGTTGATGGTCAACAACACATACGCGCAGTTTTTAATTTCGTCTATTTCAAGACGGGGAGCTGCAGTGAATAGTAAACAGAAGTTTAACATGGTTTAAAAACCACGGATAGAGGGTCATTCTTACACTACCTGAACGAAAGTAGATTCATGTAGTGTTTCATACTTTCAGCGTCAGGTTCTTTAACAGGAACAACTAAATAAGAATTTGTTTTTTAAAAGTGACGCAAGAACAGTATGTAAGAAAAGTAGCTCATTTACTGCTTACAATGTCTTATGCACATAAAGAACAAGTTTATTCAACAAAAGTTTATATTTACCTTTTAAAAGTTATACTTGCATTATCACAAACAACAGAGGTTGCTTTGGGAATATGAACTACTATAAAATTATTTATTATTATTATTTTTTTGTACTTTTTGTTAAAGCAGCAACTGCATTTTAGAGATTTAGAATGTTTATTATAATTATGCACTTAGCATTTTAATTGAGAGTCATTTATTGAATCAGTGTTGGTCTTAATTGTTAATTGACAATTATCTGCAGTATTTAAATGAAGCCAGGTTATTTGTGGTTTATCTTGAAAAAGCCTGACATAGCTTCAGGCGAAAGCGCTTGACTTACTGGATTTACCACTTTTGTTTCGTGTTGTTCCGTGGTGTTCGTGTTTCAAAATAAAGAATTTTCTGCATCCTGGAAGAGTTTATTGGATATATATATACCTACTTCAGGTTGCACAATAGTGGAAAAAAAAACTCCACTGTCAGCAATAGTAGTTTTAACCATTTTTTCCCTGTAATTCAGCAATTGCTTAAATTGTTGCAGATACACTGACACGCTCCTCTGAACACATCCAGAAGTCTAAACTTTCCTCCAGAAAGGACTCTCCATCTTATCTAACACATTGGCAAAGGTTCTGTTTCATGGTTTTGGCTGTAAAACATTCTTAGCACTAGTGTACCCTGTCCTGTTGAGGTTTTACACCAGCCACCTCATTTCTCATTTTATTGTCTAATTTTCCCCACCTCAATGAATGTTTAATTAGAGTGACAACATCCCCATTTGTCTCATAGACATAATTAATAAACTTCCCAGCTGTGCCATTTTCTTTATCCAATTATAGCATAGCCTTTTTAAGTTTGGTTTCCTGCCACAAAGCAACCTGAATTCTCAGTCTAGACAAAGTACTTGAACTGTCTGCCATTTAATAAGTGCATTTAACACACTGACATTGCAAGATATAATAAGGAATACATCTGAGTAAGCCAATCAGCTGGTCATGCCATATGACTGCATATATGTTTGATAATGGCTCTTCCAAAATGTCCTACTTGCTTGTGCATGTGCTCATTATGGTGACGTAAAAACATTCATTCTTAACCTGCCACGTTGGGCCAAAGACATAGTAATCACAAACAGTTGTTGGTCTCCTCCTTCTTATTGATTGATCTAGTCATCTAAAATAACTGGAGCAGAAATGTACTGGCCATCCTATGCAACAAATAATGTATGTTGTAACCCAAGGGGTGTAGCACTTCCAACCCGTTGTCTGCATGGTGATTTAATAATCCCAGGAGACCCTTCCATATAATTATCCACAAGTCACTTGCTTGTACATCCACTGCACACTTCTTAACAGCACAACTGTTTTAACACATCAAATGATCTTGAAGACAAGTCTCCAAATATCCACTGTAGGTGTATCCCCTTTCCCTGAATGACTGCTGCAGATTTGTATATTGTTAAATAAAACTATCCAAGAGGTACTACTGAATATTATATAAAATAAAAAAAAAGCTCCAATGAAGGAAGGAAAAAGAACTAGAAAAACTAATTTCTGATATGAATGCTTTCATTCTTTATTTATCAGACTTCATCACAAATCTTTCAGTATTCAAATATGAGATTTGTGTATGATTTCACAACCCCAGAACTGTGCAATTTCAATATTGTAAAAGTTGAAATGTCTTTAGTGTATACATATTGCATCTTTCACTTCCATCATGTCCAATTTTTGGCACATATTAATTAATGCATCAGAGAGTCAGTTTTGGGGGTGGAGAAGTGTATTAATTAATGTATCAGAGGGTCGGTTTTGGGGGTGGAGAAGTGTGTGCTATACTTTCCAGCTACAGATCACACAACTTAAACTGTTTGGTTTCAACAGTCTAAGATGGTTAAGACTATTTAAACACAGTTACAAGTGAAACACTAACTGGCAAGAAGCATATTCACACTGCTTTAGTACTATCCCATTTTCAGCTACCTCTGCCACCTTCCGTAACAGGCAGTACCAATCCATGCATGTATACATTGCTGAATTTGAAGTACCAACCCACTATAATCCTTTAAATAGGCATCCCTAAGGTTAGACATCACAATAAAGAGCTCTGAAATAACATTCCAAGCAAACAGTTGAAACTTTAGCTGATGTTAAAACACTTGGCATCTGGAAGTATAGGGAAACAACACTTAACAATGTTAAATAAACATAAATAATCTTGGATGTTCATATCAGCATAGTGTCCCAGTGGACCCACTGTAATAACAGAAAAGTAAACAAACAGAGCAATGAAAGGATATATGAATCATAATAAAACATTTATATCATATATGAACCATTCTGTAAGTTAAACAGACCACAGTTGTTGGTATATTTTTCCTGTTAAGCACCTTCTGTATTATATCTATCTCTCCCAGTGGTGGATTTGGTTTATAGAACTCCATAGACTCTCTTTCCTCCTGCTGGATGTCCAGGTCTTCCAAGGGTTGACATCAGTTATAGCTCTGAATGTCTGAACATAGTTCCTGTTTAGCCCATCTGGTAATGTCCTCCATTTTCTTTCCTTTGGGTGTCAGTTCTGACCCCCCTGGGGTATTTTCTTGCTTCAACATTGACTCCTGCTAGGTTTGGTGAGACTATGTCTGTCCTCCCATGCTGGAAATATATTCCCCTGACTATATTTCAGCAGTTTACTGGTTAGTTCTTCGGTCTCCTCAGGACAGAGCAAAGTTAATTGTTCACTCTGTCTGTAAAGTGGACAGAATTTGAAAGAAAGGAAGCCAAGATCTTTGAATGTCATCAAGAAGAGAGCAAGTTTTTGTTCTTCTCTTGTAAAGTTCCAGACTGTAGTCAGAAACAAATCTGACTGGGGTGTCTGCAATCATATAAGCTTCTCCTAGCTCCCTCACTTTTGTAAGAATAACTTCCCTGTTGGTATAGTTCGGAAATTTAAGACTGAAATGCCTGGGCAAATTAGTTTTGGATTTCACAGTAATACAGTGAATGCATTCTATAATTACAGGATCCTAGAAAATCATCAGTCATCCCTTTAAACTCTTGACAGTGAATGCTAGTGAGTAACCACCTCATTTTCGTTTGAGTAGTCATATTATCTGGAGATTATTTCACCATGATCTCTTTTCTACATCATCTAGAGTGATCTCCATTCGAGCATCTCACCTAAGCATCTCTGTTATCCATCACTGATGCTCAACTAACTGGGTACCATAGTCTTGGAACACTTTTTGATGGGGCTCCAGCTTGTAACTAATAAAAATCAAGCTTCTGTGATATGTTATGGGTAGCTGTCTTAGATATCTTAATTTTTTGCAGGCCCTTTTCCATCATATTGACTTGGGACTTTAGGAAGGATTGCAGGGCTTTAATGCCTGCTTTGTCATTTTTGCATTATTCTGTCATCATCATCTTTCGGCTGTTCCCGTTAGGGGTTGCCACAGTGGATCATCTGTTTCCATTTCTTCCTGTCCTCTGCATCTTGCTTTGTCACACCAATCACCTGCATGTCCTCTCTCACCACATCCATAAACCTTATCTTAGGCCTTCCTCTTTTCCTGTTACCTGGTAGCTTCATCCTTAGCATCTTTTTCCCAATATACTCAGCATCCCTCCTCAGCACATGACCAAACCAATGTAATCTTGCCTCTCTGGCTTTGTCTCCAAACCTTCCAACCTGGGCTGACCCTCTAATATACTTATTCCTAATCCTGTCCACCCTCGTCACACCCAGTGCAAATCTTAACATCTTTAACTCTGCCACATCCAGCTCTAACGCCTGCCTTTTTATCAATGCCACTGTCTCCAACCCATATAACATAGCTGGACTCATTACCCTGTTGTAGACCTTCCCTTTCACTCTTACTGGTACTCGTCTGTCACAAATCACTCCTGACATCTTCTCCACCCACTCCATCCTGCCTGTACTCTCTTCTTCACCTCTCTTCTACCCTCACCATTACTCTGAACTATTGATCCCAAGTATTTAAACTCATCCACCTTCACCACCTCTACTCCTTGCATCCTCACCATTCCTCTATCCTCCCTCTCGTTCACACACAAATATTCTGTCTTAGTCCTGCTGATCTTCATTCCTCTTCTCTCTAGAGCATATCTCCATCTCTCCAGGGTCTCCTCAACCTATTCCCTACTCTCACTACAGATCACAATGTCATCTTAAAACATTATAGTCCACAGGGACTCCTGTCTGATCTCGTCTGTCAACCTGCCCATCACCATTGCAAATAAGAAAGGGCTCAGAGCTGATCCTTGATGTAATCCCACCTCCACCTTAAACACATCCATCACTCCCACTGTAGACCTCACCGCTGTCACACTACCCTCGTACATATCCTGTACCACTCTTACATACTTCTATGACACTCCCAACTTCCTCATACAATACCACAACTCCTCTCTAGGCACCCTGTCATATGCTTTCTCTAAGTCTACAAAAACACAATGCAACTCCTTCTGACCTTCTCTGTACTTCTCCATCAACACTCTCAGAGCAAACATCACATCTGTAGTGCTCTTTCCCGGCATGAAACCATACTGCTGATCACTAATCATCACGTCCCTTCTTAACCTAGCTTCCACTACTCTTTCCTATAACATCAAGCTGTGACTGATCAGTTTAATCCCTCTGTAGTTACTACAGCTCTGCACATCACCCTTATTCTTAAAAATTGGTAGCAAAACCCTTTTTTCCATTCCTCAGGCATCCTCTCACTTTCCAAAATTTCTTTAAACAATCTGGTTAAAAACTCCACTGCCTTTTCACCTAAACACCTCCATGCTTCCACAGGTATGTCATATGGGCCAGCAGCCTTTCCATTCTTCATCCTCTTCATAGCTATCCTTACTTCCTCCTTGCTAATCCATTGCACTTCATGATTCACTATCCCCACATCATCTAACCTTCTCTCCCATTATTTTGCATTATTCTGTATACTCGATAATATTGACTGAATGTCTTTTTTCACACAGAAATCCTGAGTACCATTTCCTGAATGGCTCATGTTGAAGTCTCTTTTCTCTTAACCAGTTGAAATTCAGGCAGAAAAAATATTGTTTTGAAGAACTTCGGAGGTTACTAGGCTATTGGCCCTGAAGCCCTTATAAGCCTAGCCAAGAGTTCAGACCATGTTTAGACAAGTCAGCACCCAAAGCCCATGTCCAGCAGGGACACAGGTGGAATCCCTGAGGTGTTTTTTCTGTTTACCAGTTATCCAGGTTGCACTTAAAAAGGGATAATGAGGTACTCTGTTTGACGTGGAGAGGGAGTCTACTCCACAGATGGAGGAGTCTCTGGGACACAAATCTGTCTCGCCAACAAGTCCTATTGATATCGCAGACCAGGTTGAGGTCACCTGTATGGGTTACTCGAGTGGAGCTTGACTTGCAGATATGCAGCAGTCCCATCAAGGCAGGGTCTGAGATTGCTTCGTATGTCAGACAGAGGTCACCTCTTAGGAGTCTGTATGAAACTGAGTAGAGGGATAGGGCTTTTAGCCTATCTGTGTAGGGTAGATGTTTGAGGCCCTGGTTTCTCCTGGTGAGGAACCTCAGTGGTCTCTCCAGCTGCTGCATGTGCTTTGCGAGGTACTTTTTGTACTCAAAAATTGGCCTTATAAGGGAAGAATACAGGGATGTTATGACCCTTTATCACTGGATGAGATAACTTTACTTATGAGGTGGACCATGTGTAAAGCTTTCCGTACAACGGAAGCAACATGGTGGTCAAACATCAGGTTGCTATCAACCTGAGTGTCCAAATCCCTCACTACTGATTGTGTACTTAGGATGTTGTTATAATGTGATAATATGTGGGAACGTCAATCTCCCCAAAGGGGATGATGATGCATTTTTTGGTATTCAGCTTGAGGCCATGTTCCTGGCACCAGTCATTTGTTTGGGTGAGACCTTCTTGGAGGACGGCCACAATACTTGGGGAATTGATGACTGCACCTAGCTTGCAGTCATCTGCAAACTTAGCCCACTGGTTTTTGCCTGCACCTCAGAAAAGTATATCCCAAATAACAGAGGCCTCAAAACCAATCCCTGGGGTACGCCACTCATTATGGGTCTACTGCTTGAGGTGACTTCCCCTATTTTGATTAGGTGGGTTCTATCAGTGAGCCAGTTTGCTACCATCTGGTAACATATGGATTTAAACCAAACAAATAGGCAACGTAAATTATAGTTTATCAGTTTTGTTTATAAGTATGGCACTATTCTTTACACTGCATATTTGTTTAGTTTGGTTCGTTTATTTTATACATATGGATTTATGCCTAGTTAAGAGAGTTTATCTATTATGCCTGAGTTGGGAATAGTGTTGAAAGCTTTGGCCAGGTCAAGGTAGGCGGTGTGCACCATCTTCCCCTTGTCCATGGCTTTGGTAACTGTCTCAAAGAAGTCGACCAGATTTAACAGACATGACCACCCCTTGACAAAGTCAAACTGTGTGGGGTCCAGTATTTAGAGGTTGCCATTATCCCTGTTAATGAGGTCCATGATAATCTGTTCCACGGCCTTGCAGATCAGGCTAGTTAGGCTGATGGGTCTATAATTTCCCTGATCGATGGACACTCCACCTTTGTGTAAAGGAATGACAGTGGCTGTCCTCCACTCAGCTAGGACAAAGCTGGTACTCAGGCTATGGTTGAATAGGGTGCCTAATGGTGCTGCAAGTTCATGCTTGAGTTCATGTAAGATGCAGCCTGGGATGTTATCAGATCCCATGGAGGCTGTATTTTTTTGCCTTTGAGAGGGCAGTGATGACCTGTTCCCTAGAGATAAGGGGTGGGGGTCAGGTACTGGGGATGTCCTGATTTACTGTTGGTGGTGACAGAGGGGAAGAGTTTTCATTGAATATGTTGGCCAGTAGATTGGCTATATCTATAGCATTTGTGTATATGGTGTCCATGACCACCAGTTCTGAACAGATATGGGTGCATCCTTTGAGATTGCGGACATATGTTAAGAAGGCCTTATGATTATCTCTAGTAGATGTGGCCAATTTGGACTCGAAGTTGGATATTAGTAAATAAAACTATCAACTATCAAGTATCTTCACATTTTAATTTTTTGATTACATTTGCTGTCAGAGAAAAGTTTTCAGTCACAGAGCTTCCATACCCCATCTCATATATTAAAGGTAGGTTTATGCACTTTTTGAAAACTGAATCTTTACCACTCCATTCAAACCTGTAACAGTACATCTTCTTTGTTCTTGTGTTTTGTGTTTTCTTATGCAGTACATCTCTCTACTATCCTGGAAATGGATGCTATAAAATAAGTATCTGAAAGCCACCAGCAGAAAAAAACTCAATGTCATGCATTTCTTACACAGGCAAATGCTGTACCCCAATATAAATGGCACAGTAACATTCTTTTCACACTCTTACAGTACAATATAGGATGAGAGTGCTATACTTTTAAAAACACCCTGCTGGATAAGAGTGTATGCTTTTAAACATGCCCTGCTGGATAAGAGTGTACTGTGAGGAACCAACCTAAATTCCTCCCACCCTTTTCCAACCTTACCTCACATCTGTATACTCACTCTGTCTCCTTACTCTCCAACTAAACTCAGATGTAAGTAGATATTGTACACAGTCAAAAATACCACTTTGTTAGTTGTACCATTTCACAATAACTAATATGTATAACTCAGATTATATGTTTCGATTTTACTGTGATCTTATGTATGTAATTTTCCACCATAACTGCTATGTATAACTCAGATTATATGTTTCTATATTACTGTGATGTTATATATGTAATTTCCTTAGAGCTTTTCTCCTCGGGTCTCCACTGAAAATGAGCTTCTAGCTCAGTTGGACTAACCCAGTTAACAAATGTCAAATAAATAAATAAATAAACAGAAGGAAACTGGATAATAACCAACATTCATCAAAAGTGCGTCATAGTATGCAGAAAGTTTTGCTGTCAGTAAAGTTTTGTGCAACCTATTCCCATACTTTTTAGTAATAATTCATGTTGAAGCAGTCACTACAACATAGTTTCAGAATGAGGAGGAATACATGGATTGCAGTGATGAAAGAACAGGAAATAAAACACCCTATCATAGCATAGCTCCAGAGATTTGTGTGCAACACCTTCTTCTTCCCTGTATTAAACACTATGATTTGTGTAAAAGGCTTTTCTAAATTTTTTGATGTTGTCCTGAGATTGCAGTTGCAGGGTTAATGATCCTTTTTTATATATCACCAAACAATACACACACATTTATAAAGTTTTGCTAATTTGGAAGAAATTGTTTTCATAATGATTGCACTTTGGTGGACTATCAAGCTTGTCTCCAACACTTCCAGCCAGAATGAGAGTCTGTAGATACTTTAACCTTCCAGTTTACTTTATGGCCAACTTTGCCAAGATTCTCAGCTGCTGCGGAATGCAAAGAGCTCACAAAATACAAAAAATAATGAGATGATGCTGAAGATTTCAGCTTGGGGATTTGCACAGAGATATTCTATCATATCTGATTGCTTTACACAGTAGAACAAAGCAACATCACCAAAGGGGTCCCCTTTCACATCCTGGCATGACACTGCCATCTAGATCATAACACCCTGTCTTCAACGGAATGCAGGAATTTGGCCAAGCTCATCTCTTTAGTCTTTCGTGGAGTCCATTTGTCTGCCATTTAATAAAGCCAAAACAGGTAACTGGCTGACCAGTTTTGGGGACCAGTGGGTTTTGGAGGGTTGAGGGGGGGGTGCATCTCTGAAATCTATGAGGAATGATCCATTGTGAAGGAAAAACTGAGTGACAAAGTCTGCAGAAAATGTAGCATTTCTTATTCATTTCCATACAGTGAGGAAGAATGAAGGAAGGAAAGAATGAAGGAAGGAGGAAGCCCCTAAAGCAGTGAGGCTGTCAGGTGATCTTGAGGTACTGGCTATATAAATGTTTTACTAAGTGTTCCTGCTGCAGTGAGGCTATCAGGTGATCTTGAGGTACTGGCTATATAAATGTTTTACTAAGTGTTCCTGCTGCAGTGAGGCTATCAGGTGATCTTGAGGTACTGGCTATATAAATGTTTTACTAAGTGTTCCTGCTGCAGTGAGGCTATCAGGTGATCTTGAGGTACTGGCTATATAAATGTTTTACTAAGTGTTCCTGCTGCAGTGAGGCTATCAGGTGATCTTGAGGTACTGGCTATATAAATGTTTTACTAAGTGTTCCTGCTGCAGTGAGGCTATCAGGTGATCTTGAGGTACTGGCTATATAAATGTTTTACTAAGTGTTCCTGCTGCAGTGAGGCTATCAGGTGATCTTGAGGTACTGGCTATATAAATGTTTTACTAAGTGTTCCTGCTGCAGTGAGGCTATCAGGTGATCTTGAGGTACTGGCTATATAAATGTTTTACTAAGTGTTCCTGCTGCAGTGAGGCTATCAGGTGATCTTGAGGTACTGGCTATATAAATGTTTTACTAAGTGTTCCTGCTGCAGTGAGGCTATCAGGTGATCTTGAGGTACTGGCTATATAAATGTTTTACTAAGTGTTCCTGCTGCAGTGAGGCTATCAGGTGATCTTGAGGTACTGGCTATATAAATGTTTTACTAAGTGTTCCTGCTGCAGTGAGGCTATCAGGTGATCTTGAGGTACTGGCTATATAAATGTTTTACTAAGTGTTCCTGCTGCAGTGAGGCTATCAGGTGATCTTGAGGTACTGGCTATATAAATGTTTTACTAAGTGTTCCTGCTGCAGTGAGGCTATCAGGTGATCTTGAGGTACTGGCTATATAAATGTTTTACTAAGTGTTCCTGCTGCAGTGAGGCTATCAGGTGATCTTGAGGTACTGGCTATATAAATGTTTTACTAAGTGTTCCTGCTGCAGTGAGGCTATCAGGTGATCTTGAGGTACTGGCTATATAAATGTTTTACTAAGTGTTCCTGCTGCAGTGAGGCTATCAGGTGATCTTGAGGTACTGGCTATATAAATGTTTTACTAAGTGTTCCTGCTGCAGTGAGGCTATCAGGTGATCTTGAGGTACTGGCTATATAAATGTTTTACTAAGTGTTCCTGCTGCAGTGAGGCTATCAGGTGATCTTGAGGTACTGGCTATATAAATGTTTTACTAAGTGTTCCTGCTGCAGTGAGGCTATCAGGTGATCTTGAGGTACTGGCTATATAAATGTTTTACTAAGTGTTCCTGCTGCAGTGAGGCTATCAGGTGATCTTGAGGTACTGGCTATATAAATGTTTTACTAAGTGTTCCTGCTGCAGTGAGGCTATCAGGTGATCTTGAGGTACTGGCTATATAAATGTTTTACTAAGTGTTCCTGCTGCAGTGAGGCTATCAGGTGATCTTGAGGTACTGGCTATATAAATGTTTTACTAAGTGTTCCTGCTGCAGTGAGGCTATCAGGTGATCTTGAGGTACTGGCTATATAAATGTTTTACTAAGTGTTCCTGCTGCAGTGAGGCTATCAGGTGATCTTGAGGTACTGGCTATATAAATGTTTTACTAAGTGTTCCTGCTGCAGTGAGGCTATCAGGTGATCTTGAGGTACTGGCTATATAAATGTTTTACTAAGTGTTCCTGCTGCAGTGAGGCTATCAGGTGATCTTGAGGTACTGGCTATATAAATGTTTTACTAAGTGTTCCTGCTGCAGTGAGGCTATCAGGTGATCTTGAGGTACTGGCTATATAAATGTTTTACTAAGTGTTCCTGCTGCAGTGAGGCTATCAGGTGATCTTGAGGTACTGGCTATATAAATGTTTTACTAAGTGTTCCTGCTGCAGTGAGGCTATCAGGTGATCTTGAGGTACTGGCTATATAAATGTTTTACTAAGTGTTCCTGCTGCAGTGAGGCTATCAGGTGATCTTGAGGTACTGGCTATATAAATGTTTTACTAAGTGTTCCTGCTGCAGTGAGGCTATCAGGTGATCTTGAGGTACTGGCTATATAAATGTTTTACTAAGTGTTCCTGCTGCAGTGAGGCTATCAGGTGATCTTGAGGTACTGGCTATATAAATGTTTTACTAAGTGTTCCTGCTGCAGTGAGGCTATCAGGTGATCTTGAGGTAATGGCTATATAAATGTTTTACTAAGTGTTCCTGCTGCAGTGAGGCTATCAGGTGATCTTGAGGTACTGGCTATATAAATGTTTTACTAAGTGTTCCTGCTGCAGTGAGGCTATCAGGTGATCTTGAGGCACTGGCTATATAAATGTTTTACTAAGTGTTCTTGCTATCAATTGATTAGGTTCCCACAGTATTAAGGAGTAAAAAGTACTGACAAAGTAAGGTGCTGAACAATGTATATATTAATTTCTTATCATGTGTCCAGTCTTGCAATTTGGCAGTAGTTTCTATAGGATGTGCTACCTATCAGATAAGTTGTTCACAGTTACGTAAGAAACACAAAAATCAGACAAGATTGCAAGCAAGCCAGAGTATGTAGTTCTGAGCATTAACTAAATCATGTAATATTTCATACATTCTGTATTCATAGGTTCATAGGTTCATACTAGGCTATCTGCCCTTGGGCATTTATAAGCCTAGCCAGAGTGTGTTTGGCTTTCGCCACCCATTTTAAATTAATTTTGCTATGCCCTTTTTCGAGGTTAGTATACTGTGCCTCTGTCAAACAGTGACACAGAAGTGATACCCGAGGTAAACCTACGATCTCCCATCCACTCATCAAGATTCCTCTTGAAGAGAGTCAATGAGGGACTCTGCCTAACCTGGACTGGGATTTTATTCCAGAGTGAAGGGAGCCTCTGGGTTATGAATCTGTCCCTCCAGCATGTCCTATTTATTTCAGTGCTGAGGTTCAAGTCTCTGGAGTGCATAGCTCGATGGGATTTGGATTTTCTGAGGTGCAGCATGTCCATTAATTCCGGGTTGGACATGGCTTTATACATCAGGCACAGATCACCTCTGAGCAGGCGGTATGCCACTGAGTAGAGCTAGAGTTTCTTTAACCGGGTAGCATATGGCATCTGTTTGAGCCCTTTGATCCTCTTGGTGAGGTACTTTTGGGGTCTTTCCAGTTGCTGCAGGTGTCTGGTAAGGTACATCCCAAAAGGGGCATTGTACTCAATTATGGGCCTGATGAGGGATGAGCAAAGAGGCACAATGACCTCCCCTGATCTAGATGTGAATCCCTTCATGATTAGGTGGGCTATATAAAATGTTTTTCTAACCACTTTGGCCACATGGTTGTCAAATGAGAGATCACTATCAACTTGGGTCCTCAGGTCCCTAATTACTTCTTCTGTACTTAATGGATTACCACCTATGTGGTAATTTGTGGGCACTTTGTTTTTGCCAAAGGGGATGACTATACACTTTTTGGCATTTAGCTTGAGGCCATGGCTCTGGCAACAGTTGTCTGTTCCTATGAGGCCCTTTTGGAGGATGCTTGTGCTGGCTGGAGAGTCGATTATGGTGCCCAGTTTGCAGTCATCTGCGAACTTGGTCAGCCACAGTCCTTCCGTGTTGGCCTGTACCTCCGAGAAATATATACCGAACAAGAGAGGTCCCAGGACTGAGCCTTGTGGGACACCACTTGTAACTGGTTTGGGGTCTGACATGGCTCCAGCAATTCTAACCATGTGGGTTCTGTCCTTGAGCCAGTTTGCAACTCATCTAGTGACATAGGGGTTTATATTTAAGCTGGTGAGCTTATCTATAATACCCAAGTGGGGTATTGTATCGATGGCTTTTGTGAGGTCCAGGTAGGCTGTGTGGACCACCTTCCCCTCGTCAATGGCCTTGGTGACTGTTTCAAAGAAATTGATCAGGTTTAAGAGGCAGGATCTGCCCTTAACAAAGCCGAACTGGGTAGGATCCAGTGTCTGTAGGTCCCCAATATCTTTATTTATGAGGTCCATGATGATCCTTTCCATAGCTTTGCAGACCAAGCTAGTCAGGCTTATGGGGCAATAGTTTCCAGGATCCGTTGAGGCACCACCTTTGTGGAGAGGGACCATTGTTGCTGTACGCCACTCTTTGGGTACATATCCTGTAGTAAGGCTGAGATTGAACAGTAGTTTTATGTTTGGGTTTAGCTCTT
>NC_056744.1:1509283786-1509301179 GCF_019279795.1 Protopterus annectens
TGTTCACCCACCACATGTGTCATATACCGCCCCTGTATGTGTCTTATTTGTCTTGTCTATTTACCTCCCCAACCTACCTCCCCAAATATACCTACTTCCCCTACCCCACATTCTACTCTCAGCTGAAAAAAAAAAGGGCAATCTGTTTCCAAAAAAAAATTATGCCCCATACATAGCTGCCCATTTTGCACACATGTCCACTGGACACATGAAATGTTGTTTAATTGGCATTACAACATACATTGTTGTCCTCACCCCTCTCTCAGGGGTTGACAGGTTCATATCTACCTCCAAATTTATTGCATATGCACAGCTGCTGCTGTTGAAGAAATGGGCAGCTATGGACCTTCCCTACACCCGTCCTGCACATCCCAAGCTATTTTCCATACTGCCTTTCCCTCTTTGTGCCCCTTTTTCACCACTTTCCTATCTCCAATTTTTTCTTTTCTTTCAAAGATATTAGCAAGGGGATGAGTATACTCATACACACCTACATCTACTTGTTGCAATAGATTATATTTACTGTTGACTGATTGTGATGGTCAATATGTTTCTGAATACATCAAAGATATGTATCTGTGGAATAGCTTACTGGGAAACTGTTTATTTTATGGTATTCTGGGTCCTTGCTTTGATCCTAGCAAAAGCTGTGTATTCTGTTGCTAGGCAGAACAAGTGCTATTGCATACAGTGTGATTAAGTCCCTTGGTTTTAACTAGGGTGTATCATTGGAGGCTAAAGCACTACATCTATGATTATTGATTAGTACCGATCTTGAAAGCAAATCATGTGTGTAGTGTAGAACTAATTGAAGCCCTGGGCCTGTACAGCAAAGTATGGTGTATGTCCACATTGCTTGCATCCACTGTTTTGTGTGGTCCCTGTATTCATCACAGATTACATTTCTCAATATTAAGGTTGTGTAGGTACTGACACACAGTACTGTATAGTACACACTGAAAGCTTATCTGGCTTGTCATACCTTTGTGTCCTGTAATTATGTCTGATGTATGTGTGGGTATGTCTGTAACATGTCCTTTGACATATGTGTGGCAATACATATAACTGTGTATCTAGCAACATTGATAGTGTATTACAGCAGTATGTGACCAATATTCCCAATTGTGCACAGATTTTTGCCATGGGTTTGACATTAACAAGTTGTGTGGTATTATATTAATACATTTACTGGACCTTACACTGATTGTGATGGATGATATATTTCTTTACACATCAGCTTGATGTATATCTGCTGTGGCTAGGTGGTGCATCGTGTTGCATACAATGTGCCAGGCACTCTTTTATAGTCTTAAATAGTGATTTTATTTTGTTGCTGTGCAGAACATAGTTCATTGGATAGAGAGTGAGCAAGGCACTTTCAAGCAGTTGTGGGGTGAGCAATAAGTGGCAATTACAGTGTTTCACTCTCGGTTAGCTTATAGGTTGCTAAACTTTTATAAGCTGTGCTTACCCTTCTGAAAACCCACTTGCAACTGAAATGTGGCTTATTCCGTCTGTAGCCCCTGACCTTTGTTTTGGCTATTAAAAAAATAAAATGCATTTACTAGGAAAAAAACCACAACCATTCACATCACAGCATACGTGATTTGCCACTAAGCCATCTCAGATATACATATCATTTATGTATTCACAAACATAACATCCAGTGCAATTATACAACACTACAGAAAATGTACTCCAACATGTAGATGTATGTGTGTGAGTAATTATTGTAATCTGTGCTCAGGTACAACATATTGTAATATGTATGTAAGTCTATGTATCTATATATATCTATATATATATATATATATATATATATATATATATATATATATATATATATATATATAGTAGTTCAGTGAAATCTGTCCTGTATAATGTTAAATGTGCCATATGACTTGCTCAGGCATATTTTTGTATTTATGTCTTCCAGGGATCATGGCCCACCACAGGAACCCAACCTACAGTAGGGCTGAAGATGATATCATCACTAGCATTATGATTCAGCACTACCATTTACTCTTTTCACGAACCAGCCAGGACCAGCAGGAGCGTACTGCAATGTGGCAAGATCTTGTCCACAGGGTCAATGAGGTAGGCCTGCATAACCGCACATATGAGCAGGTACGGCACCACTGCAGTGATCTTCTCCATGTCCGTCAGCGTGCTGCTGCTGTGCATACAGAACAGCTTGCAACAAGGGGCGGTGTTAGCATCCATCCCCCCCTCATCAGAGTGGAGGAGCTGCTCATGAGCCTGGTGGCATCTGCCAAACAACAACAGCAGCAGACATACATACACCATTATGGAGGTTGGAGCCACCCATCAAGCACACGTGGAGCATACAGGTAACATGGCATATCTGTAGACTACTGTTATCTGTAGAGGTAGATCATGCATATGTGAGATGTGGAGTGTGTTGTTCAAAGATGTGGAGCCTGTTGTTGTGCAATACTGATCATTTGGAACATAATCAGTAGCCCTGTGAATGTAAATGGTTGTTGTACTGTAAGATTGCAAACACACAGTAGCAATGCCACAGTTGTGGCCACTGACAAACTGTCTCATCTCTATATAGGTATCTCTGGGGTGATGTCAAGGAAGTGGACAGATGCTGTTGAGTGTGTTCTACATTTATAGTGCATGTTCTAGTTAAGGTGTAGGCCATGTACACATGTAACACACCTACCCATAATGCATGCTGTGCATGTTTGGTGAAAGAGCACGCACATCTCACAAATGTGATTAGCAACCTCAAACACATGCAATACCCAGACCATCTCAAACAAATGTGGCTAGACTGTAGTGACCATTGGATAGGCACAGTTGATACTCAACACCCACATAACATACACATCTATGTCATACACAGAGCATTTTAACATGCTACACATAAAGGATTCCCAAACCCTCTGTAAAGACACACTCCAAAATCCAAAATCTCATCCACACATTACACATAATGTACCTGAGGGGTAGAGGCCTATCCTGCGGCATTTAAACACTTTGCAACACACTACACATTCATGTCAGGGAATGCTCCTTATTGGCCTCCTTACAAAATCATGTAACAACTGGTTGTGAAATGGTGAATTTAGCCAAGGTAGTACAGTTCCGGCACAGCATGATTTGTGCTGGTTTGTGAAACATTTGCAGCCTTGAGTGACCACCTGATGCCTCATGATGATGGCCTATGGTACTATACCCCATCCAGTTATTGTAACCACAGTACTACACATAGCTGTCATTGCTACACACCATAATGATGTGTGTGTGCACACATATGCACCTCTAAACAGTATGCATACCAATCACCATTTGCACAACTGACACATATATGTCTTGTGATGCTACTGAGTGGCTAGGTCATATGACACATACTGGGTATGTGTAGTGTTTAAATATGCAGTCATGTTTTAGCATGCCATTGCCATGTCATGGATGAGACTGGCATGTCCACAATATGTTCTACACTCACCATAAGTACCGTACATTGGGTATGTGGCCGAATGGTATTCTATCAGTTACCCATACACCACTGATGATGTTGTGTGAATACTCATCATGCATGTGCTACAAACGTGTCCACAATTAACATGTGTCCACAATTATTTGCTAAAGACACAGAGGCTGTAATCAGCATTGGATAACTAACTGACACACAGATACACATCCAGCAATGGTATGTACACCTGTGAGTTATGGTGCACAGTACATCACAGGGTTATGAATACCTGCACAGCAATGTTGTGTCTATGTATGCATTGTGTTCCAGGGGGAGGGCCATCACCTAATAACAAAACAGATGCATCAATGCCATGTATACTGTTAGTAACAAGGATTGACTACACTTCCACTGCATGTTGTTGAGCAACACATGTCCTGCATGCAGACAGGTGTGATATGACTGTTTTGCTTGTGATATTGCACTCCACCATCACCTGCTATTGTGTATGTTCTGTGATTGCTGGTGTTGTGTGTGTCTGCTTTTGGGAGGAGTGTAGTTTTGTGTGTGTGCATGTGTGCATGTAGTCTGAAGTCATGTTCAGGTCTTAATGTGTGTTTCCTGTTTTCCTCTCACAGGTGGCAAGGTGGGGCTAGTTCAGTACAGCAGGGAACCTGATGTCACTGATACAGACAGTGATCATGAGGATAGGTGTGTTGAGGCACAGGCAGGTTTCTCAGGGTCTGTTGCTGGGCCACCAATTAACAATACACAAGTCTCCACCCCATCCATGCACACAGTCATACTGCCTGTACATCCATCATCACCATTGCCCTTAGCTGAGGGACAGTGTACGGTTGGCACTGGCCAGGACAGTGTGGTATCTATGGCACATGCATCAGGACACAGCAGCCATAGCCAGATGTCTGGAATGGTACCACATAGATGCTCAGGGGTTCTCGTCAGAGCACTGCTGGTCATCATGCCCCTGGTAGATGTGCCACACCTCTTTCTACCACACGCATGTTCCAGGCTGTCATGGAGGCACATACATGAATGGAGCGGTACACCAGACAGGGGCTAAGGGCACAGAGGGCTCATTACACCTCTGTAAATGACAATATCCATGACCTAGCAGGTGCCATATGTAACTACACTGAGGTCATTGATAGACGTTGGGGTGAGACATTGGATGTCCTCCACAATGTCATGTGCATGTGTCAGGACAGTGCGGGACGGTTGAGACATCAACATAGATATATGCCAGCAACATCACCAGCTGGATGTCGCTGTGGACATCCAACAAGTCACAGCCACTTCCGTAGTGCCAGTACCAGCCCCAGCAATGTTAAGGGGGGCTGTCCATAGACCGTCCTAGCAGACCAAGTGCACGTGGCTCTGGCCAGCCCCAGCAGGGACCTGGATCCAGTGGACATTTGTCAACCTCTGAGGATAGTACCCAATCTGGATTAATACCGGATACTGTCTGTAGCACCCCTGCCAGGCACAGGTTCCATATCCATGGCCAGAGAGAGTGATCTGTAAAGCCTGCCCAGTACAGTCTGTAGCTGTCTCACAAATCCCTGTATATGGCAGCGTGCATGCAGACACACACACATAAACCAGAAACCTAGGGCAAACACATACCCGCACACTTGACATCAACAATGGCCCATAACAGTACTCATGGCCCTCACACACACACATTGATTGTATGGCTCAGTGTAGGCCTCTGGCAAACCAACAACACACCCTGTGCATATGATGAAACCTGTGCCATCTCCTGTCATCTGTAACATTGATGCAGGAACAGGCTAACATGGTGCTGATGCACAGGGTGATTTTAATAAAGTATAGCAATGGTTGAATGTGTAGCATGTTGTCAGCAGTAAAGTGTAATGATATCCTTGAAGGTGTAGCTGAGCAGGCATGATACATTAAAGCTGTAATTAGCAATGTTATATTGTTTACACCAGTGTTTATTCCAATTGTGTTTTGTTTGCCCATGTGCCACTTGGCTGATGTGTGTAGTTGTGTCAGTATGTGTTATATAGTGGACAGTAAGTGTGGGTGTGTGCAACACAGGTTTGCAGGTGTCCATTTGTGAACATGGTGGAGGTGCACTGTCTGCATGTACATGCATATTGGCAGGGTGACATGCCCTGTATTGGCCAATGTTAACACTCCATAGCTTCTATTGGTGGCCAGTATGCATTATACTACACACATTTTGGAACTTGGGTATGCATGTGTGTGTATGACACGGGTTGACACTGTGCTGTGGGTGATGCTGTTTTTGCTATCTGTTATTGGTTTGCATTACTAAGGTTAACACTGTCCCAGCTGCATAATCCTTTAGTAATGCACACTGTTCACCTACAGGGTTACATGGACTGTGCTATCACAAACACAAGAAATACTCACTTGTACAGTAAAAAGTGCATTAGTCTCATGGACCCCTACCATAAACTAAATATATAATAGAAGGTGTGAAGTTGTATCAAAAAAAGAGTTACATACCAAGAAGGGAAAACCTCTCTGGTCAGTATCATTGGAAAAAATACAAGCCCTCATTAATCATACAAGGCAAGCTTCAAAATACAAATTGGCAAGGATTCCAAAGACAACACTAAAGCTTTCTTTAGTGTTGTTTATAATCTAGAGGGGGAATCTCAGATCAGGTCAGAGGTAATGTAAATGGTCACAAAGTACACTTATCTGAATGACATTACTAATATCTTGTCAGACAGTTTGAATTTGGATTTCACCACCCTGTCATTAAACAAGGGCCACATTTCCAGACCTGAAGAATGTAAAACCTGATGATTCACAGACACTCTAGTTAAAACATCTCTTTACCAAAGTCCAAACCACAGTGGCAATGGTACTGGACAGTGCACCTGGCTGTGTCATACACAAGCTGACATATGAAGTAACCACTCACCTAAACACTGTTTAGATGCAGCCTCTATACAGGTTACATACTTGTGGAATGATGCACGGTAATGGTGTTCACAGTCCACAAGGGTTGAGCTACAATGTCTTCTTCTTCTTCTTCTCTTTTTGGATGCTCTCATTAGGGGGTTGCCACAGTAGATCATCTGTTTCCATTTCTTCCTGCCCTCTGCATCTTGCGCTGTCACTCCATCCAACTGCATGTCCTCTCTCACCACATCCATAAACCTCATCTTAGGCATTCCTCTTTTCCTGTTACCTGGCAGCTTCATCCTTAGCATCTTTTTCACAATATACTCTGCATCCCTCTTCAGCACATGTACAAACCAATGTAATCATGCCTATCTGGCTTGGTCTACTAACCTTCAAACCTGGGCTGACCCTCTAATATACTTATTCATAATCCTGTCCACTCTCGTCACACCCAGTGCAAATGTTAACATAAATTGATTAAGGGTAGAGCTGTAACAGATCCTGGAAACTCTCACCCTATAAGCCAGACAAATGTTATCTGGAAAGCTATGGAGCACAGCATTACGAAACTCATTAACAGAGACATTATGAACCTTCAAACACTGCACCAAACCCACTTAGGTACTCTTAGGGTAAGATCATGGCTCCTACACCTAGTAGACTTCAAGCCAGTTAACAAGGCTATAGGTAAGGGAGGGGAGGTCCACACAGCCAAGCTATAGCTCACCCAGCAATTCATACCCATCCCACATTCTGGTATTATACATAACCTCAACAGACTGGCCATAAACAACTGTTAGATGATGGATTGACAACTTAAGCACAGATGTAGGACAAACAGTAACATTTGCAGCCTCCATGTACAATTCTATGCCAGTAACAAGTGGTATTCACCTGCACTCATTCCTGGGACCACTCCTGTTCGACATATAGTTTTCTTAGGTACAGGCAAACACAGTAAGGATATGTCTGCCCAAGTTTGATGAAAATGCATAATGTGGGCTATACTTTATTCTCCAGATGACACACACATCCTCCAAAAGGGTATCATAGCGACAGATACCTGGTGTCAAAATCATGCTGTAAAGCTATAAACCAAAAAAAGCATAGTTATCCACTTTTAGAAAACAAAGTATCCCCAGAGTACCACATAGGTAGTAGCCCCCAAAATGTGGAACAAGTACTAATGTATACATAGAGCCATGTGTTTAGTCATCTCTCCTTTGATAATCACATTACCAAAGGGTTTTGGAAATTCCTCTGTGGAGCACATAAGCAATAAAGGGTTTGCATGCAGATCAACAGAGGTTGCTGCACACCTATAATGATTAGTTATCTTTGCCAGACTTTGCTTGCTTTGGAACAGGATTCAGATATACCTCAAGCATAAACCCTCACTCACAATCTTCAATAGAAACCATGATGAGTGGATGTGAAACATAAGACGTAGGCCAGGGATCACTGCAGTGGCTAAGCTTGTCACAAGCATACAGAAGTAACCTAAGGCCTGGAAAGCACCAGCATGCTCTGGCAAGGCTAACAAATGCTTCCATGGAGAAAGCATAGTACCCACCTATGAAAAATTGAGGTCACATGTATGTATATGGCTTTGCTCCACAGCTATCTTACATGTGTTATGCACATACAGTTGTCACTGTGATATGTAATACACTAGAAAAATCAAAACCCACTCCACATTGGTCAACAGTGTCACACACCTGGAACACACACACAGTTAGCAAGTGCGAGATTCAAACCTCTTACCTAACTATATTATGATACTTCATCAGTACACATTCACATGATGCGTTATACATACTACTGGGATTTCACTTTCCCACAGGTGTATTTGTAGGATGGTGACATCATCAGACTTGACAAAGATGAGTATATCACTTTTAAGGGGTGTGAGTAGTCTCCAAAAAGGTTGCTCTCTTCCCAGGGAGAGCCAGACACACACAGTTGGCAAGTGGGAGATTCACACTCCTACCTTACTACATTATGATAGCATAGCAGTACACATTTATACAACGCACTGTACACATTAATGGAATGACAGCTTCCCACAGGCATATTTGTAGGATGGTGACATCATCAGACTTGAGAAAGATGAGTATATCACTTTTAAGGGGTGTGAGTAGTCTCCAAAAAGGTTGCTCTCTCCCCAGGGAAAAACAGACACACAGTTGGCAAGTGTGGGATCCAAACCCCTACCTATCTATATTATGATAGTACAGCAGTACACATTTAGACAACACGCTATACACATTACTGTGGTTGCATCTTCCCAGAGGTGTATTTGTAGGATGGTGACATCATCAGACTTGACAAAGATGAGTATATCACTTTTAAGGGCTGTGAGTAGTCTCCAAAAAGGTTGCTCTCTCCCCAGGGAGTGACAGACACACACATACACAGTTGGCAAGTGCAGGGTTCTTAATCCAAACTAAGTACTGAAAAACTTCAGCAAGCAATATGGAGTTACAGGATGCAATACAGACATTACTCGCTGACAGTTTGCCCAAAGGTTTTTTTTTACATTTGCTAACCTCAGCAGGCTTATCATACTAGGTGTATTGTGAGTGTATTCTATGCATAGGTCATAACCTTATCATATATGGGTTGATGCACCACATGCTGGCACACACAGGGTCAAACTGGAGGCTAAGCTCTGTCAACCCAATACTGGAAAATACAGTCAAGAGGAGTAGGGTCATACAAGCACAACACCAACAGTCTCAGATAGACCTACAACATAAGCACCAGCAAAACACACACATAAATACACATTAACATACTCGGAGAATACAAATATTAATCTGAAACAAAGAAAGTTTCCTCCTAAGCAGACAAGCAAGCAACATGCACCTCCAAACACACGCCAGAAAACAAATAATACACCAAAGCAGTGTGCCTCACAACAGGCCCTAAGGCAAAACAACATACCCAACACACTAGTAATAGGTGACTCCATAGTCAGGCACACAGATATTCCACTCACTAGGCTGGACAAGGAGAAGGTTACTGTCAATTGTCTGTCAGGTGCTATGATCTGCCACATAACACAAGCACTTACATCACTCCAGAACAGGTACATATATGACGAGGTCTTTGTACATGTCAGTGTGAATTATCTGAGACATACCTCCCAAAGAACATGAAAAGAGATATATAGTAGCTCTATAATCATGTAGCCCAGGCTGGTATGACCCTGACCTTGAGTAGCATCTTACCTTCACCTACATGATACAGCAATATAACAGAAAGATGATAAACGTCAACAACTGGCTGGGCTTCTGGTGTCATTCAAAGGGGATCCAGTCTCTGTCTGCCTGGGATGACATGATAGACAAGCCTCGTTGCTTCACTAGAGATGGTTTGCACCTGTCACCCCTATGCTTCTGAATACTGGCCAAGGCTCTTGCTGTCCTCATATTACCTTTTTTTAGGCAAGGCTCAAAGGACAAACCAACCCCTGTAACCAACACAAATAATCACAAAGTAAGCTACTCAATGCCAGAAGTCTCAGCCTCCAAATGCACACTCGAGGCACTCCTCAGTATGGAGAATATTGATATCTGTGCAGTAACAGAAACCTAGTTCAAGGCTCCAGAGAGCACACCAGCACTACCAGGATGCTACTCATTCCATACCTTCCAGCATCAGAACCTGGATCATAATATATAGGGCGGGGATGCATCCATATTCATTAAGGATACCTACACCTCTCTCTACATCCTCTCTACAGGATATGTACCCATAGAATGTTGCACAGCAATGTTCTTCCAACTCCACAGGGGTGGGACCACAACAGACCCTTGGCATTCCCACTCTATGAGCCTGATGAGTCTGATCTGCAAGACAATGGAGCCAATCATAATGGAACTCAACAATTAAGACATTGGGAACCTTCACACAGTTGAGCACACCCAGTTTGGCTTCGTTAAAGGCAGATCATGCCTCCTGGACTGGGTGGATTTCTTTGAGACAGTTACCCAGGCTACAGATGATTGAAAGGAGCTCCACACAGCCTACCTATACCTCGTTAAGGCCTTTGACACCATTCCCCAGTCAGGTATCATAGATGAACTCACCAACCTGGGCATAAATCCATACATCACAAGATGGATTGCAAACTGGCTCACAGATAGCTCCCACAAATTAAGAAATGCTGGCTACATGTCAGACTCTAAACCGGTAACAACTGGTGTCCCCCAGGGTTCAGTCCTGGGGCCCCTCCTGTTTGGTATATACTTCTCAGAAGTACATGCCAACACAGGAGGGTTGTGGTTGACTAAGCTTGCTGGGAACTGTAAAGGGTGTGCCATAATAGATTCCCCGGATGACACAAATATTCTCCAGAAGGGACTCTTGAGACAGATGTGTGGTGTCAGAATCATGGCCTCAAGCTCAATGTGAAATAATGCATAGTAATCCCCTTTGGGAAAAACAAAGTACCCACAAACTACCACATAGGTGTTAACCCCTAAAAACTGACGAGGTAATAAGGGATCTGGGGACAAAAGTAGATAGTCATCTTTCCTTTGACAACCATGTTGCCAAAGTGGTTAGGAAATCCTATGTGGCCCACCTAATCAACAAAGGGTTTGCATCAAGATCAAAAGAGGTAGTGGTGGCCCTCTACTCTTAAGTCATCAGACCCATCATTGAGTACAATGCACCATTTTAGATGTACTCAACTAGGCAGATCCAGCAGCTGGAGAGACAACAAAGGTACCTCACCAAGAGGATTACTTGCCTCAAACAGTTGTGTTATGCAACACAACTGTAAAAAGTAAATCTGTTCTCTGTTGCATACCGTCTACTCAGAGACAAACTCTGCCTAACATACAGAGCCATGTCCAACACATAACTGTTGAACATGCTCCATCTAAGAAAAACAAAATTGAGTCGCACTACACACTCCAGGGATATGAACCTCATCACAACAATGAATACAACATGCTGGAGGGATAGAGTACCATCCCAGAGACTTGCCTTACTATGGAACAGAGTCCCAATGTACATAAGACAAAACTGACACTCTTCAATAGAAACCTTGATGAGTGGATGGGGAACAGACAATTCATGCTGGTGATCACATCAGCATCCCCACTAGATAGGGGCTTAGGGTACTAACTATTAGAACTAGGGCTTAGGAGACTAACCAATGGGGTGGTGGAAGCTGCAGAACTTGCCTAGGCTAATATATGCCTTCATGAAGATAGTCTACTACATACCTATGAACCTATGTGACAGGTATATGTCAACAGATAGTAGATGTGTACTTCATTGTACAGTCATGTTGTACAGCAGGCACATGCACCACATACTCTGTAATGCTTACAGATACTGGTGGCTATTATGTACAGTGGGTGAGATGTGCACCTCATGTCTTTTGGGCCATTGGATTGTGTGCTGGGTGGGACAGTCCTGGATGGCTCCTTGTCATGGTCACCCTCTTACACACATCTCTGCCCATCCATCTTTGGCTTATTATACTTTGTTCCCCCTACATATATAGGTACATAGGTAGGTAATAGGCTATCTGCCTGAAGGCATATATTAGTATGGCCAGAGTATGCAGCTATCACCACACCTGGGGTTAATTCCCAATGTCTCTGTGTAGTAGAGCTGATGAAGTGATCCATGGTGTGAAAATGCAGTTTCACATACACTAATCAAGGCTCCTCTGGAAGAGTGTCAGTGAGGGACTCAGCTTAACGTAGGTTGGGGGCCTGTTTCAAAGCAAGGGAAGTCTGTGAGTTAGTAATGTATCCCTCCAACATGTTCTGTTTATTGTTGTGATGAGTATATCCCTAGAGCATGTGGCACAGTGAGCTTGGGTTTACTTCAGATAGAGCATGTACATCAGTTCTGCATTGGACATGGATCTGTATGTTGGGCAGAGATTGCCAGAGTAGACAGTATGCAACAGAGTACAGACTGAGTTAAATTCAGTCTTGTTGCATGGGGCAACTGTTTGAGGCCAGTAATTTTCTTGTTGAGGTACTGCAGTGGTCTTTCCAGCTGCTGAAGGTGCCTAGTCAGATTCATCGCAAGTGTGCCGTGATACTCTCTGATGGGTCTGATGACTAATGAGTAGAGGGAACCTCCTTTGACCTACATGCAAAGACCTTGGCAATTTGTGGGAATACATAGCATGATTTTCTAACCACTTTGTGAATGTGTTTCTGGAAGTAGAGATGACTATCCACATGTTTCCATAGATCCCTTATTATTACTGACAAATTTAGGGTGTTGGCACCTATGTGGTATTTGTATGACTGTAGCTCGAGGTCATAATTTTGACACCACATCTGTCTGACTGAGACCCTTTTTAAGAATGTCTCAGTTGTCCCAAACATCGATTATGACAACCTTTTTGCAGTCATCCACAAACTTTGCTAACCATTGCCCTCATGTGTTTGACTGTACCTCTGAAAAGTATGCACCAGACAGGAGGGGTCCCAGGACTGAGCCATGGGGAACAGCAGTTGTTACCAGCTTACAGTCCAACAGGGAAGCCACAATTCTTACCTTGTGGAATCTATCTGTGCCCCAGTTGGCATTCCATCAGATGACATTTGTGTTTATGCACAGGTTGTTGATTTTGTGTATACGACATGTGTGTGGGATGTTGGAAAAGGGCTTTTCAAGGTCTATGTAGGCCATGTGAACCTCATTTCATTGATGTATGTCCTGAGTAACTGCCTTGAAAACAGTCTACCAGGTTTAGGGACCATGATCTGCCCCTGACCAAACCAAAATGGGTAGGGTTCATTTTTGTAGGCTTCCAATAGCTCTGTTTATGAGTTCCATAATGATGGACTCCATGGCCTTGTAGATTAGGCTTATTAGGCTTATAAGACAATAGTTCCCATGGTCTGTTATGCACCAACACTTGTGGAGTGTGCCAAACATTGCTGTACCCATTCAACAGTTTCATATCCTGTACAGAGGGTGAGTCTCAACAGACTGTTCAGGTGCAGGGTCTGTTTGTTTGAGTTCACATATGACACAGCCAGGGACACCATGTCATTCCATAGACACCATGTTTTTAGGTTTGGATAGAGCTGTTTAACCATTGTATATGTGATTTCTGGGTTTTCACAATCTTCAGGTATGGTAATGGACCCTTTTGTCAGTGAGAGGGGGGTTAAATATGTATGAACCTGTCTGACAAGATGTTGGCAATGTCAGTCATGTACATGTATTCATTTACACTTTGCACTAACTCAGAACATATATGAATTTACATTGATATTTATGACATAGCTAAAGAAAGCTTCATGGTTCTCCATGGAATCTTTGGCAATATTTTTGGCAGAGCTTGGCTTGGATAATGTTAGGAGTGTTCATTGCTTCTTGATGATACTGATCGGAGATTTATTGATCTTCTTTGGATTTTAACTTTCTTTGAACAACTTAAGTACTTGTATTACATAGTTTGAATATGACAGGGGTCCAATATATTATATGAGTCTGTTTTCATATCACTGTGTGCGCAAGGCAGGATTGGTGAACAGTGACGTGTCTGGATTAAGAACTGCAACTGCCAGATATGTGTGGCCCACTGCTGTACTCAGATATGGCCTGTGCGAGCATGCCCAGTATGACCGTTCAGTATGTTGTTGACTGAAATTTGCTAAATTTGTTTAAGTGTGTAAGCATGCCCACTATGAGCATATTTACTATATGTGTGTGAAAAATCAAGTTGTTTTTTACTTCAGGGCTCACCTTTGTGTTGTACATCAACAGGAAGCATGTTGTGCCTGCAGGGCTTCCATGAGTCAATTTGCATAGACTTATCAACATTTTTACATACAGGGGGGACAGCTATTATTTGTACATTTCTACCTGGGGGGGCACACCTGATTGTTACTGTGAGTGTACATAGGATGAGGGGTACACCTGACACTTGTACACATTTGCTAGGCCTGCACTGCTATGTCAGGTACTCCATTTCAGTCTGTACTGTTGCCTATCGTACTGGCTTGAGGCATACCACTGTACTACAGACCGTAGCTTCCAATTACATGCATATTAGTTTGTGACTTCATAGCCTACCCAACCCACATCACACTGCCTGGCCTGCTGTTATTTGTCTGAATAGGCCTGGGGGGAGGTTACCCATAGGCCTCTTCAGAGGGCATGATACAGCATTTGTTTGCGTTTGTGTTTGTCTACAACTGTCCTGCTGGCTGTGACTGTTAGGTATGTGACCCCCCCCCCCAAATGGTATGTGTGAGCGTTACTGAGTGGAGAATTTGGTTTCTGTTATTCCTTGTTGCATGAGTTGTGTCTTTGCCAGTACTGAGGGTGGTGCTGCAGGGCTGCCTATGTCAGATGCGCATAGTACACTCCCTATACATGTTTGATAAACAGGTAGTGTCAAATTAGGCATCCCTTTTACTGTATGTGCGAGTTAGAGAGAGGTGTCATTTCCAGAGTTCCTACTGAGTCAGTGAATGTGCTATGCGTTGCCTCTTTGCCAAGGCCAGGGCATACTGGGCACGCCTCCTTCTGCCTACTGGGGCAGGCTCAGTTTGTTCCTCTTCCGAGTCATGCTGTGCCTGTGCAGGTCTTTGCAATGGTGGGGGGCTGTTTGGTCCTGCCCCATGCTGTTCCTGCTGCAGCTGTTTCTGCAGGATCATATTGTGTAGCATGACACATACCATAACAATTTGGGTACATGTAGTTGGTGAGTACTGCAAGGCTCCACCAGATGTGTCCAGGGACCGGAACTGTGACTTGAGCATCCCAAACTCATGCTCTATTATGATTCTTGTTTGTGCGTGTGCCTCATTATGGAGTTCTTGTTCAGGTGTGTGTGCATTTCTGATGGGTGTCATCAGCCATGGCTCCAGTGCGTATCCAGCATCCCCCACTAGGTGACCATCAGGGTTGTCCCCCATTGAAAATCTCTGTTACAGCTGCGTCAGATGCCAGATGTGGGAATGTTGATAGCTTCCAGGGCAGCCAGCACTCACATTCATTATTATGCCTTGGGCCTTGCACATGACCTGGCAGTTGATGGAGGGGAAGCCCTTGTGGTTGATGTAGACCCTACCCTGCTCACCGGGTGGTGCTTTGATGAGTATGTGCATGCAGTCTATAGTACCCACTACCTCAGGGTATTCTGCTATTTGGTGGAACAGTTGCATATTGCTGGCCAATGCCTCACGGGTGCTGGGGAAATATATGTGCTCACCGACATGTGCTGACATGGCGTCCCCATCATATCACCAGTTGGTCTTTGGAAGGTACCTGTAGCTAGTATTCTTAGGCCAACACATACCTTGGTATCCACTGGGATGGGTTCCCCTCTGTTGGTTCTGTGTGTGAGGCGTGGCCGGCACAGCTCAACAATTTGCTGTAGGAGGTCCCTGTCCACCCTATAGCACTCCACTATCTCCAGCTCATGTAGCCCCTGGTAGGTTACCCTGGGTCTGTACACTCTTCTCTGTCTCCTCACTGTGGGTTGCTCAGCAGCATTCACAACATCACCACCCTCAGCACCTTGCACATGTTGGTTTATGATAGCAAGAGCAGTACCTAACATTTTGTCTGACTTAATTTCTTTAAGCTTTCTCTCTTTGTATACTGCAGTGTTGCAGAATTCTTGAGTAAAAACAGGGGGGATGGAGTTTGCAGAGTTTAAAGTGCTGGGCTGGGCTGGGCTAGTCTGCTGCCTGTGTAATTGGCAGATTCTGATATATTTCACCTGGCAGCTCTGCTAGTTCCCCTTGGTTAACTTCCTACTACTTCTTTTCCTTCCTTTTGCCTTTCTGTTTCCACCCAGGGGGAAGCGCCACACAAACGAGAGGCAACGCGTGCCAACGTGTGCACATGCATGCACACACTGTGTGCATGTTTGCAAGGAGTTTCCTATCTTATAACAGTGTGCACCTTGGGTTTGAGGTTTTCAAATAGGACAACTGTAGACACGTCTCTTTGCAATCCTGAGCAACTCAGAGCAAACACGAGCCACTGTGCTCCAATTAGCTTACAGCCTGTCTGACACACACCCTCATGATGTCACCTATATTCTAGTCTTACACTCACCTACTCCAAATCTTACACTCTTGGGACATGCCTCACATGCTGGGGAAAATTGGGATTCACTATCCTTATCCTCATTTGCATAGGATTGCCTAGTAAGGCATGGTTACATCTCTCACACTGAGCTTCCCCCCTTACCAATCACTAGTCAGTAGCCATGTTGTCTTCAGCCTGCCATTCACCTGCATGGCAGAATAAGCTTTTTAGTGAAAATGCCTATTTTTCACTTTTCTTAAATGATTTTCTTGTTTTTGCGCCGCATGAATGTGCAGTACTGTGCTATGCTTAAACATCAGAGATCGGGGGGAAAAAAAGTTAAATCTTTATATTTTAAAACATTTTGCACTGCCAATGACCTTATATTTGGCCATTGGCATGCTTCCTCAACTGTATGCATCCTTTATTTGGAGCTGTCATAGCTCCATTTAGCTATTTGAAGAAATGTACTCCGTTACCAACGGAGTACATTTCTGCAGGCAACACTAATCTTCCATGGACAGGTTAGTGTTTGCTGGATCTCAAATTTACCTCATTTGCATGGATTTCACCAGCAAATTAGGTAATTTGCATACCATGAAGCTGTCCGTGCAAGACTAGCTTTAGCAGCTCTCATGCACGCCCCTACAAGCTGTTCCTGGATCACACGGCAGACATCTTGCCTGTGTGACGTCATACACTACTCTAACACTCCGTGCAAGCTTTTGAGAATCTGGGGGATTATTTTGAAAATCTTTTTTGTATATTTTAGAAATAAGTTTGTTCTCTTCTTTATATATTGTAAGATCTAAAAAATTAATTTTATCTACACTACAACTGTGACAAAATTTTACATAAGAACAAACATTATTAATATAATTTAGAAATTTTACTAACTCATTACTAGAACCATCCCATATTAAAAGAACACTGTCAATAAAATGCAATATATTTACTATTTATTTACTATTTATTA
>NC_056744.1:1509301679-1509317004 GCF_019279795.1 Protopterus annectens
GAAATTCTCTACCCATATTTTACCTTAAATGCAAGTATCTGTTGCTCAGCAACTTACCAGGAAGTCTTTATTGCTATAGCTTTCCTACTTCCCTATAAACAACTTGTGTACTGTGGCAGATGTGCATGCTGAGTGGGATCCACTACTTTAATTAGCAGTGTCTCTGCTGTAATTTCACTGTGTGCACTGGGCAGTTTCTTGTATTGTGGGGAGTTTCCCTGTATTAACACATACTAAATGCCAGATAAGTGTGTGTGCAACTGCTGAATCTGTAACATAGGCCTATGTGTGTGTGAGCATGCCCAGTTCACAACTCATATGGCTTCCTGACTGACACCACGCCCTCATTTATCTGGCTTCCTGACTGACTACTGTCTCCATTTATCTAGGGTAATGCGAAAGGCATGCCCAGTGTGTACTTTCCATATGTTGAGATCTGTGGTCCACCACATTAAGTGTTTGCTAGTGCCGGACTTCAATCTAGATTTCTGGCATGTACAGTTGAGTGTTGGACTGTCAGGTTGTGTTCTTACTTCGCCCAACTGCTTTTGTGTCTGAACTTCAATAGGCATTAAGGCGCTGTGCCTGCAGGGTTGCCATGCCATGGGATAGCTCTTGCATACAGTTGTCAACATCCTTTTTGACCCCCAAGACCAAACTGTATTGTTAAGTATAAAGTGTACTGGTTCAGTACTTTCACTGTGTGTGGACAGTATCATCGGTTTTAGTCCTATCACTGCTTTACATATTTATAGTGCACATACTGCCAGACTGGTTGAGGGCCAGCTGTGTAGATACAGACCATGTTGCTTTTTTGTTCAGATATGGAGCAAAATATGAACAAGATTAAGTCCAACATTGTTTATGTATTCCTCCACTAACTTGTGTGGATTAGGTGACAAACAATGGCCATAAAAAGTGCCCTAGAATATTTGTAATGCTAGTCAGAGAGTGTTTCTGTCCCTTCTCAACACATACTCGCAGGTGTTTGCCATGACATATTTCAAGAGTTAGTTAGTGCAAAATGTGCCTCTGTCTACCCTAAGTGGACATACTGGGGATAGGTCCAGGGTAAACCCTACCATCTACCATCCAGTCTGCATTATTCCTCTGGATGACAGTCACTGAGTTGACTCCCTGGATAACCTGTACTCGTGGAGTTCCAGTCATGAGTGGAGTGAGCTTCTAGGTTATGGATCAATCAGTACAAAGGCATGTCCTGTTTCTATGTCAGTGCTGGGGTTCAGGCCTGTCATCAGCACTGGGTCACCAGCATTCAGAGTTTGTACATGCAGCCAGAGTGTCCATTGGATTCCAAGCGTGCTCATGGCTTTATACATTAGGCACAGATCACTGCCATCCAGCCAGTATGGCACCTGTGTGAGCTGCAGTGTGTTTAATCAGCAGGCAACACATGGCATCTGTTACAGCTTTGAGATACTCCTGGTGAATTGGCACATTTTTGGGGTCTTTCTAGTTGATGTAGGTGTCTGCAAATCCTACATCCCACAAGCGGACATTGTCTATATATATGAATATACGTATACTCTCTCTCTCTCTGTGAGGTGCGTTCTAAAGATAGATGACTAGAGAGGCACAATGACCTCCCTGACCTAGCTGTGCTAAACCTTCATGATTAGATGGGTATATGGTATGTGTCTGTAGCCAGTACGGGCATGGCACATGGTTGTCGATGCAGTGATATATATCACCTTGTGTCTCCAGGTACAACTCTTATTGCTTCTGAAAAAATACTTAATGAGTTAACACCTATGTGGTAAATTGTGGCCATGTACTGTGTTTCCACAGGGCTACGACTATTCACTATTCTGCATTTTGTTTAAGCTTGTATGGATGCATCTCCACCACTATGTCTGTTTCTATGTGTGCCATTTGTAGGATGCCTGTGTGTCAGCTGGAGGGTCCCATATGGTGGGCAGCTTTGTAGCTCATCTGACCATAACCTGTTCCAGACACAGTCCTTCCATGTTGTGGCCTGTACCCGTGTGACATATATACCATGCAAGAAAGGTCCCAGGATCGTGCCATGTGGGATGCCAGGTGTACCTGGTTTGTAGTCTGACATGGCTGCAGCATTTTTGACCAGGTCAGTTCTGTCCTTGAGCTGGTTTGCAACCCATCTACTTGGATAGGGGCTGGTGAGCTTCTCTGTACTGAACAACTGGGGTATTTTATGGAAGGGTTTAGCAAGGTCCGGATAGGCTGTGTGAACCATATTCCCCTCATCACTGGCCTTGGTGCGTGTGTCACATGAGCAGATATGTTTACAGGGCAGGATCTGCCCTATGAAAGCCACACTGGGTAGGGTCCAATGTCTGTAGGTGCCCAATATCGTTATCCCTGGGATCCATTATCATCCTCTCCATTACTTTACTGACCAAGATAGTCAGGGTTGAGGGGTGATAGTTTGCAGTATCCATTCAGGCACCACCTTTGTGGTGAGGGACCACTGTTGCTGTACACTGCTCTTTGGGTACATATCCTGTGGTAAGACTGAGAGTGAGCAGTAGTGCAATTTGGTGTTCCATTCTTCTTACAGTTCTTGTTGGACACAACCCAGGACACCATCTGGTACCATTGATGCTGTGTGGTTTGCTTTGTAGATGCTGGCTGTTACCTCAGCATCTGCAATGTCAGGGGGCCAGCACTCTGCTGGGATAGATACTTGTCAGTTTGGTGATGGTGGGGAGTTTGCAAATGATCTGTTAGGTTGGATGTTGGCAATGTGTGTGGGTTTGGTGTATTGTTTGCGATATTTGAGTACTGCAGAGCATATCTGTGGATTATCACCATGGTTCCTACCATCAGTTAGACAGCTGTGTGATCATCCTTTGTGTCCAGCACAATTTGTATCATCATATGTTCATAGGTTCATACTAGGGTATCTGGCCTGACCATGTTTGAGCCTAGACAGACTGTGTGTGGCTTTCGACACCCCTTGCAATGTGCATAGTGTCTTATAGTTGTTATGAAAGAATATGGGATCATGGATCCCCTCTGTATTTCTCCTTTGTTTTGTTTACCTATCTTAATGTGCTACTGTAAATGTAACTACACTACATTGAATTTGTTCTTTACATTCTTATAATTTTTGTTTCTTTTGTTTTCTTTTATTGTCCTGTTTGAATGTTTTTACTAGTATATAGTGGAGCTTTTCTCCTCGGGCCTCTGCTGAAAATGGATATGTATCCAGCCAGACTAGCCCAGTCAACAAATGTAAAATAAATAAATAAATAAATAAAATAAAAAATATTATGCCCATTTAGGGTTTACATTACTAGATGTGACACAGAGATGGCCCCCAGTGTACACCTGTTATCTCCTATGCACTTGACCGCATTTCTCTTGTAGAGTATGAGTGTGTAGCTCAGCCTAACATGGACTGGGAGTCTGTCCCAGACTGTGAGAAGCCTCTGGGTTGTGCATCTGTCCCTCCAGCACATCCTATTAATTTTTGTGTTGAGGTTCAGATATCTCACTGTGGTGTCTCTGCTGGATTTGGAGTTTCTGCAGTGGAGCATGTCCATTCAGTCTGGATTGGACATTGCCTTGTACATCAGGCATACATTGCCTCTGACTGGGCAGTATGCATGTGAATTGGGCTGGGGTTTCTTCAGCCAGCCAGCAGATGACAAATGTTTGGACCCTTTATCCTCTTGGTGAGGTACCTTTGGGGTCTTTCTGACTGCTGCAGGTGTCAGGTAAGGTACATCCAAAATGGGGCATTGTTGTCAAGTATGGGCCTGGTAAGTGAAGAGTATGGGGGCACAGTGACCTCTCTTGATCTACATGTGCATCCTTTCATGTTAAGGTGGGCAATATAGCAGGTCTTCCTGGCCACCTTGGCAATGTGAGTGTCACATGACGGGTTACTGTCCACTTGTGTCCCTAGGTCCCTGATTACTTCTTCCGTACATAATGGAGTACCACCTATGTCATAATTTGTGTGTGCCTTGTTTGGTATTTGGTGAGACATTCAAAGTCTGCAGTGTCTTCAGGAAGGCTGACTGGGGTTCCTGCATTTGGGAGTGTGGTCTGCAGCAGGCTGCACACTGGGACACAGTTTGAGCCACTGTTACCTGCTCGTGGATAGTCCATGCTGCTTCTTTCTGTGGTACCAACCTGGGGGTGTGGTTATCCTTGACAATTATTGATAGCCACACTCCTATTGTAGTTTGTTCCATGTTTTGGGGCTGTGAAGCATGGTATGCAACATGACCTGGTAGTATTAGGGTGCTCTTCTGAGCCTTGACCCAGGTTTCTGTTACAGAACAAATATTACCATTCTCCATGCTGAGGTGGGTTTGGTCTGCATGCATCTTGCAGTTTAGACCTCTGGCATTGGGTAGCATTACATCCAGGTTGTTACACTTTGTGCTACCTATGGTGGTGTGTTTGTGTTTCCAGCCTTACCTATTCAAGGCACAGTGGGGGTGACAACAGCCTTTGCCAGTATCCACACAGCCAGGTGTGCTGGGTGCATGCCATCCCTAGCAGGTGGAGCATTATGTCTTGCTCAGCATGTCATCCCAGGCTATCAGACATTTGTTTTCCTTTGACTTACAGCAATACTTCAGCCAATAATTGTACTTGGTCTTGTTGTCTTCATAGTGTGGCATCATGCTTGGTGCATGTGGGATGTTGGCAGGGTCATCATGTTTGCATATACTAGATGGTGTTACATTGCTTGACACATGGCAATCATGCCTCAGGTGGTGCTGCAGGACTGACTATGTCGGATGCACATACTACACTCCCTGTACATGTTTTAAAGCAGGTTGTGTCATGTTAAGCATCCCTTTTACTATATGAGTGAGTCAGAGAGGGGTATCATTCCCAGGGTTCCTACTGAGACAGTGTATGTGCTATGCATTGCCTCTTTGCCAAGACCAGGGCATACTGGGCATGCCTCCTTCTGCCTACTGGGGCAGGCTCAGGTTGTTCCTCCTCCGAGTCATGCTCTGCCTGTGATGGCCTTGACAATGGTGGGGGGCTGTTTGTCTCGGCCCTATGCTGGTCCTGCTGCAGCTGTTTTCGCAGAATCATATTATGTAGCATAGCACATACCATGACAATTTGGGTACATGTAGTTGGTGAGTACTGCAAGGCTCCACCAGATGTGTCCAGGCACCGGAACCATGACTTGAGCAGCCCAAACACACGCACTATTACATTTTGTGTTTGTGCATGTGCCTCATTATGGCATTCTTGTTCAGGTGTGTGTGTGTTTCTGATGGGTGTCATCAGCCACGGCTCCAGTGCATATCCAGCATCTCCCACTAAGTGACCATGTGGGATGTCCCCATTGGCAAATGTCTGGTACAGCTGCATCAGATGCCAGATATGGGAATCATGGTAGCTTCCAGGGCAGCCAGCACACACATTCATTATTATGCCCTGGACATCAGACATGACCTGGCAGTTGATGGAGGGGAAGCCCTTGCGGTTAATGTAGGCCCTACCCCGCTCACCAGCTGGTGCCTTGATGCGTATATGTATGCAGTCTATTGCACCCACTACCTCAGGGTATTCCGCCATTTGCTGGAAGAGATGCATATTGCTGGCCAATGCCTCACGGGAATTGGGTAAATATACATGATCTCCGACATGTGCCGACATGGCATCCAGGAACTGGTGCAGTACCCTGGATGCTGATGCCTGTGAGATCCCCATCATATCACCAGTTGGTCTCTGGAAGGTGCCTGTTGCTAGTATTCTTATGCCAACACATACCTTGGTTTCCACTGGGATGGGTTCCCCTCTGTTGGTTCTGTGTGTGAGGTGTGGCCTGCACAGCTCAACAATTAGCTGCAGGAGATCTCTGTCCACTCTATAGCGCTCCACTATCTCCAGCTCATGTAACCCCTGGTAGGTGACCCTGGGCCTGTACACTCTTCTCTGTCTCCTCACTGTGGGTTGTCTGGCAGCATTTGCATTGTCGCCACCCTCAGCAAGTCACCTATGTCTCCTTATGACAGTTATAGCAGCCCCTAGCATTTTTGGTCTGAGTGAAGCTTTCAGTTTTCACTTCTAATAGCTTACTCCTGTGTTGCAGTGTCTCTTGAGAGAAACATGCTGCACTGCTGTTTGCAGAGTTTTAAGTGCTGGGCTGGGCTAGTATTCTGCCTGTGTAATTGCCTGCTTCTAATTGTTTTCACCTGCTAGCTCTACCAGTATTCCCTGCTAGCTTCCTACTATTTCTCCTTTTTCCTTTCTGTTTCCTCAGGGGGGAGCAACGCGCATAATAGTGAAAACACACTCACAGTGGCTAACACGCGTGCACACATGCTTACACGGACTAGACTCAGCTTATTCGGGTTAAAACACGCGCACATCAGTGCATACAGACTTACAAGTCTATAAACAAGCTCCTACATGCTTACTCTGCCTTACATGCGCGCACTCGAGCTTACACGTGCGCACACTGTTTTACTCATGCCTCCCGGAGAGTACACGCACGCATGCATGCCCAGCAAGAAACTTCGGTGTTAGCCACAGTGTACACCTTCCATTTCTTGACTTTCCCATGCTTATTTCTTGACACTCCTCTTTCTATGATGTGTGACTGACATCTTTCACATAACACTTTCCTCTAATGAACTTCCTTTCTTTATGACATTCCCCCCTGTGATGTCACCTATCTCCTACTCTGTTACTCCCCCTTATCTAACTCTTACACTAGTCGGAATGTGCTCATTTGCTATGTGACAGTGAGATTCCGTATCCTAGCACTCATTTACATAAGATTGCCTAATAATGCTTAGTTACATGTCTTACACTCAGCTTCCCCCCTTAGCAACCACTAAACGGTGGCCATGTTGTTTTTGGTCTGCTAGTCCCTGCATTGTAAATCCATGCATTCCATAAAACCCACATTTGTGGGTTTAATACCTTTATTTTTCTGTTTTATATAGCGCAGCCCGTTTGCGCGGGGCTGCTCTGCATTTAAAAAAAATTATATTTTTTCATGTTTGCATTGGGTTACCATGCCAATGGCCACATATTTGGCCATTGGCATGCTTCCTGACACCTATGCACACTTTATTTGGAGCTGACATGGCTCCGCTGTGTTATTTGCAGAAACGTACTCAGTTGTCAACTGAGTACATTTCTGCTCCTAACACGACTCTTACACGGGCTGGTTTCAGCTTCGTGGATTGCTAATCTACCTCATTTGCATGCCTTTTGGCTGCAAGTGAGGTAATTAGCATATCCACACCCAGTCCGTGTAAGGGACGTTTTAGCTGATCTCTTACACGGAATTTCGGGCTGTTCCTGGATTGCTATGGCTGCATGGAGTCTTACACGACTCTTAGACTCTATGCAAGCCATTGTGAATCCTGCCCATTAACCATTAGCAATTTACTGGCCTATCCCTTAAAAATGGCTTCAAACTCACTTTTTCATTCATGCCATGCCCTTTGTCTGCTTGATACCTCAAGATCCATTTGTTCTCTTCTTTTTCTGTGTAATTCTTGATGCTTCCTAGCCTAGCATTAGTTTTAATAAGTTCTATGGCCATAAAACTAAACCTGTGGGTTAAATCATGGCTTATAGTATGTCTCACTAGGGCATTACCCTCATCTTCTCTGCGTATGGCATACAGGTGTTCTCTGACTCTCTCCCCTAAATTCCTGTTAGTCTTCCCTATATAGAATGAGGTACATTTAGAACATTGGGCCAGGTATACTAAGTTTCTAGACCTACAGTTGGCATAATGTTTAAAGATATATAATTTCCCTGTATCTGGATGCTTGAAAGTGTTAGCATTCACCATAAAGGCACATTGATTGCAACTACGGCAGGCAAAAGTGCCTTGCCTATCTGATTTCACTGTGTCCGTGGTATTCTTCTCATAACAAAGCATTCTCTTAAGGGAACTGGTATTCCTGTAGGAGTATCTAGGTTGCTCCCCTACTATTTTAAGACTGTTTCATTCACACTTAATATACTCCATGTTATTATCTCATTTATCCTCTTATTACTGTTAGTATAAGGAATGGTGAGCCTGTGAATTTGTTTGCCTATATCATTTTTATGTGAATATCTGCCCTTTTTAAAAAAGGGTTTACCTCTGTTATGTCTGCACATGTCTATGGTGTCTAGAACCTCTGCACCTTTTCTATTATTATACCCTCTATCTCTAAACTCATTTTTAAGGTTATCTATAGTCCTTTTAAAGGTCGGATCATGACTAGTTAGCCTAGATACCCTTAGATCTTAGCCTTTCACTATATTACGATATACATGGGGGGATGCATGCTGTTCCTATGTAGTAATGTATTCTTTCTACAAATCTTTCTATATAATTGTGTTTGAATCTCATCTGTGCCTACAATTATAGAGACAGCAAGAAAATCTATCTCTTTTCTAGACCAGCTGTCCGTAAAATGTAAAAACCCAGTAGTGCCATTTATGTATTCAACAACATTATTTAATGCCTCTAGATTCCCTTTCCATACTAAAACGACATCATCAACAAAATGTTTGTAGTATCTGATGTTCTCACTAAAAAGATTGTTATTAGTTACATAAGTATACTTCCAATATGCCATAACAATGTTTGCGTATGAGTTAGCACTGGGCGTCCCTATTGCCACTCCATTAACTTGTAGGTAATATTTGTTCCCACAAGTAAAAACATTCTGATTAAGTATTATATCTAATAACATCATAATTCTAATAATCTCTTCTCTGGGGATCCCTTTACTGATCAAAAACAGCCTCACATACTCCAAGCCTGTGCTACTGGGAATATTGGTAAAAAGAGATGTAACATCTAACGTGACTAAATAACAATCAAAAACGCTGTCATCAGTATATGCATAATCAGCGAAAGTCTCAAGAAAATGTTGTGCCTTTCATGATAGTCACAGTACTATCCACTACCAGTCTCAAGCATTTTTCTACATAAATAGACAATGTCTCAGTTAACCTGCCTCTACTGCATACAATGAGCCTCATTGGTGGATTCATAATGTCTTTATGTACTTTAGGCAGCCCCCTAAAAGTAGGGACTAAAGGTGTTTCTATCAGAAAATAATTATAAAGTTCATTACTTATAATGTTGGACATAAATCATAGAATTCTCCATGTACATCCCTAATCAGTTTATTTAACTGATTAGTACTCCTTGAGCATTTTATTTATTTTAAATTCATTATATGTCCTATTTAATATTACTACAGCCCCACCTTTATCAGCCAGTCTGATGATTATAGCGATATTCATTTGTAAATGTTTCAGGGCTTCTAACTCTTTACTAGTCATATTAAAAAATTCACTTCTAACACTTTCTCTGTCATTTTCAAAAACGTTCAACAGGTCTTTCTCAAAGCCTTCTCGAAGGCTTCCAGCAACGGGTTAACTGGAGGTATAAAGGGGGAAGGTTTCCTGTGCCCAACCACAACATTGTCACCTTGATTTCCAAACATGATCTTTAAACTGATATTCCTAACAAACATTTTAATGTCTATCAGTAAGTCCACAACATTAACTGAAGTCAATGGGATAAATGAAAGTCCCTTGTTTAATAATGATTTCTCTGCGTCATTTAAATTATAATTAGAAATGTTAATGATTATGTCCAACTTACATGTTTCAGGACTTTCTTCTGGAACTCAAATTGTTCTTCTGATGATTTGCATTTCCTCGTTCTGTTCGAGGGTGTCCATTGTGGCTTCTGTGGTGGTCGAATAGGCAGAGGAAAAGAATGTTGGATATTTGAAGTTGTGGGCATCAGTTTTGCAGTTTCTTCACGGTGATCCTTTTATCTGACATTGGCGTTCATTCCTGCAGGAGATAAAATGACCATGGAGGTGGATGTTCATACCTCTCCATTGCTGCTAAGCTTCTTGGCTTCTTCAGTCACAACTCCATAGACTGCCTCTGTGATGGTAGGTGTCTCTGCAACTGAGCTGCCGGTATTGGCTCTAATTGGCTGGGTGGTAAAACATCCCCTCTGATAGGTTACCTGGGCCAAGAGAAGATGTTGCCTAGATGAAAATCAATGACATCTCATTCTAACTTCTTCTTTTTAGCTTGAAGAAGTTTATTTTCCACAAAAGCTTTCAATTCCATCAATGAAGTATGTCTCCGCAACTCATTACGTACCGTGACTATCTCTGTGGTCAGTTCAGTCTCTATTAACATATACTGCTTTATTAGTAGTTTAATGTACCCAAAACTAGTGTCTAAATTTAATTTTTGCCATTTGGCTAACAAATTAGGGTATGCTATCCCAAAAGCCGGCATCTTTAGTATTCGGTGCCCTCTCGGTATTACCTGGAAGGTAACACAGGCCTCCATATGCTTCCTTTGCCACTGTGTCTGTTTTTATTTTACAAGTTTATTGTCTATTTTCCTTTTTAGCTGCAGTACCACAATATTCATCTCTTGGTTCTGTTTCCCTGAAACAGGGTTACACAAATCACTTCTATTAAAAGACAGAAGGGGATTCATCTCTGCCATTAATAATCTTTGAAACGAAACATCACCTTTCTCATTCATATTCATGGAGCCAAATGGTCTAGGATTGTATGGTAGAGCAATCTCTATCCCTTCAGCCATATCCCTATGGACAACCAGTATAAAAATATATAACTCACAGCAAAGAACTCTGTCTTCAGGGTGAAGTGCCTTAATGATAAAAAACGAAGAATCAGAAGTAAATCCAAAGGCACAAGATAGGTAAGGGGGCAAACAAAATTTTTAATTGTAGAACAAACAGTGAGCGCTTTTGCGTTGCACAGAACGCTTCTTCAGACTTAATGAGTTAAAAAACTAACTTGCCATTTAAATAACAATGAATTAGTCTAACTGACCAATGACAGAACATCTAAAAATATGTATGTAAGCAATACCCTGCCAAAATAAAAGGTTTTTGGTAGTGCTTATGGCAACTTATCATCGCATTGAGTGCTTTTGTGTTGCACAGAACGCTTCTTCATACTTAATGAATTAAAAAACTAACTTGCCATTTAAATAACAATTAATTAGTCTAACTGACCAATGACAGAACATCTAAAAATATGTATGTAAGCAATACCCTGCCAAAATAAAAGGTTTTTGGTAGTGCTTATGGCACCTTATTATCGCAGTGAGCGCTTTTGTGTTGCACAGAACGCTTCTTCAGGCTTAATGAATTAAAAAACTAACTTGCCATTTAAATAACAATTAATTAGTCTAACTGACCAATGACAGAACATCTAAAAATATGTATGTAAGCAATACCCTGCCAAAATAAAAGGTTTTTGGTAGTGCTTATGGCAACTTATCATCGCATTGAGTGCTTTTGTGTTGCACAGAACGCTTCTTCATACTTAATGAATTAAAAAACTAACTTGCCATTTAAATAACAATTAATTAGTCTAACTGACCAATGACAGAACATCTAAAAATATGTATGTAAGCAATACCCTGCCAAAATAAAAGGTTTTTGGTAGTGCTTATGGCAACTTATCATCGCATTGAGTGCTTTTGTGTTGCACAGAACGCTTCTTCATACTTAATGAATTAAAAAACTAACTTGCCATTTAAATAACAATTAATTAGTCTAACTGACCAATGACAGAACATCTAAAAATATGTATGTAAGCAATACCCTGCCAAAATAAAAGGTTTTTTGGTAGTGCTTATGGCACCTTATTATCGCAGTGAGCGCTTTTGTGTTGCACAGAACGCTTCTTCAGGCTTAATGAATTAAAAAACTAACTTGCCATTTAAATAACAATTAATTAGTCTAACTGACCAATGACAGAACATCTAAAAATATGTATGTAAGCAATACCCTGCCAAAATAAAAGGTTTTTGGTAGTGCTTATGGCAACTTATTATCGTAAATATCCCTATTCATATTCTAGGAGTGCATCACCTTAAAAACAAACTGTATGCATATAACACAGAACATAAAGTATGTATATAAAAACATTACTATATATAAATATGCATCTATTTAAACAGCAGTAATTTAGATAAAAAACACTAGATAGCAGTAAAAAAAAATGTATATGGAAAAAATATATATGAAAAAAAATCTCTCTCTCTCTCTCTGTATATATATATATATATATATATATATATATATATATATACACACATATATATATATATATATATATATATATATATATATATATATATATAAAACCTATTATTAACCTATCAACAACTGTGTATGCTGATGCTGACATGAAGAACTAATTCACTTTCATGTGAATATGTACTCTATATATATGCAGATAATAAAGTAATGTATGGCAAGCTAAATATATAAAAACAACTATGTCTCTAGGAAGTTTGTTCCAAGCTTGGGACATAGAGTACTTAAAAAGGAGTTTACCCACTGATTTTTGGGGATAATATACTTGAAGTATGTTGAACCTTGAAGTAGTTGCTGGTTAGATGTCCGAAGGGAATGAGGTGGGGAGTGTGATATAAAATAGGACCTGCTGAAGAGATACGCATGTATCTCAGAGACTACCCCGTATATGGAACAGGCTCCACATCCATGTGTGGCATAGTTCCTCCCTTATACAATTCAAGTGCAACTTGGACAATTGTATGGTAAACCGGAGATTCATCCCTGGGTTTGACACCTATGTATCTGATGCAAGCAGGTAGCCTGTAAATGGTTCAGCTCCTAGGCCCATGCTCACACTATAATAATAGAAAGGCCCTTGTGGTTAGCCTAGTAAACACCTATGAACAGCAAAAATGTACTTGTAATCAATAAAAACATTCCACAGACACGGGTACTGTGAAGATGGGTTATGGGTGGGGTGCCATCAAAAGAATAAGGTGGAGCAATTCACATGCGACCAAGCAAAGGGCACATCTGTAGCATGAAAGTACAGATGAGACAGCCAATATACTAACATTGCTAAGGGCAACAGCACTGCATAATGTTGAAGCTTACAAGCATGTCTTTAAAAATACACCTAGTTCGAAAATGCAGATAAGGCACCATTCAGACATCTTAGCAACTACAGCTGCCTTTACAATGACCCTGACTTTCAAAACAGGAAGGGGGTAGCTGAGTGACTGGTGTTATGATGAGCAGGTGAATTCCTTATGCAGACATCATGATTGCTGAATGAATCCAAAGCAGTGTTTGACTAAAAGCAAAGAAGATGGAGTTGTGATGGAAATACATGTGAATTCTAAGTCAGAGTTAATGGGCTAAGATATTAGAAAGTACTGTTTTCCATTGCTGCCAGCCACAACAAGCTTTTCTATTCATTAATATCCAAAATATCACACATTTCCTCAAGGTGCTATTTAAACCAGACTGCCCCCAATCCCCTGCCCCCACTCTCAGTTTTATATTGCAAACAGTTTGTGTGTAACCGTGACTGCTGTATTTCAAATATCACATGATTTCTGTTACTACAGCAGGGATCAGGGATGAAAGGCCATCTTGCACAGGAAGAACAACAAATCAAATGAGATGACAATTAATATAGTTATACAGAGATATCAACACACATGTATCAGGGATAGGCTATGGCTTCTGAAGAAGCAGACGGTGCAAAGGGCAAAGTTTGGGTTTTAAATAGCTTAACTGAGAACATGACAATAGAGGCAAGCCTACAACTGTACAAACATCCCATGGCAGCAGCACTACATAAAGACAAAGGTTATAAGCATTTCTCTAAAGTTAAAGACAGATCAGTTATACAGATAAGACACCTTTCATGTATCTTAGCATCTACAAATGCATCAGTTGTGAAGGCTAGTGAATAACAATGACTCTGGCGTTGAGTACAGGAAGGGCAAGCTCAGCTAACAGGTATCATGCCGAGTAGATGAATTCACTATGCAGACATCACAGCTCCTCAGTGTGACTTCAATTGACTCTTCAGTAGAGGCAGGTGAAGGAGGTGTGAATGGATATTCATGGAAATGGCTTAGCATATTCACAGGAATGTTAACCATAGCATCAGATGAGGTATGAACAGTGTCACATAAGAAACATAGGGAGCCAGTGATTAAACTGAAGAAACACATTAATAATTACATGGTGCTTATGTCAACAGAGACATCTAAGCCTGGACAGGACATGAGAAAGTTGCTCAAAACACATATACTTCCATATTTGTGCAATCACTATTCCCTTATACCATCTATCAATTACTGGTTTGCTTACATTGGATACCATTCAGACTGTTTATGCAAGCCACATCAGAAAAAGGCACACCACCAAATAGAAAGCAGCCATTATGAGTGACACTGACTGTCGTTCACACTGTATTGTGGTATTCAAATATAACTGTGAAAGATACTACACTGCAGTCATCTAAATACCACATTACCTGCTTCTGACCTGCAAAGCAGCATCATTCAGGTTCCAGCAACAGATTAAAAAACATGTAATCCTCCAGGTATGAACACTTTGTATGAAAATCATCTTTGTGAAGATAAATACACAGACACACATACATGACTTATACAGAACATGTTAGAAGTAGTGAAGCCTCCGCTGTTTATTTAGGCTTACTGATCACTTGCAATGCATAACTCACAACGTATGAAGCACCACTGTGAATTGTTTTCTTCTGCATTATCACTGTAGGACCATCAGTTCATGTGTAACAGCCTTGCATCAGGATCTCTAATCACTACTGACAATTGGTCAAGTAATGCTACGGATAAAGGAAATGACCCTTGGTCACATGTCTAGCACTCGCTGCACATTTTCATCATCTCGTACACTCAGTATACATTTTCACGACAATTCTACCATTTGTATATCCCAATGCTTCCTTGTCTTTTTCTAGAAACAAAGAAAATAAAGTGTTACTTTTACTTGGTTCATCTCATAACTAAAGAGATTGCATCCAGAAAAGAGCAGGTTATTACCTCTCTGTACTCCTCCATCATTAGAGCAGTATTTTGGTATAATGCCCCATTTGGGATGTACCTCTCCAAACATCTGCAACAATTGGAAAGGCCACTGAAATACCTCACAAACAGAATCCATGTCCTCCAACACCTGTCCTATGCAGACAGGGTCAAATCACTATCACTCTACTCTGTATCATATAGATTGCTCCGGGGTGAACTATGCCTCGCCTACAGGGCAATCGCGGAACCTGACATAGTAGAGATGCTCCATAAACATAAGTCTAACTCCTCATGCTCTACCTGCTAAAAAGCCCTGAACCTAATATGTGACATTAACCGAATCTACTGGAGATATATTTTTGTCTCCCAGAGGCTGCACCATCTCTGGAATAGACTTCCCTTGCACGTCGAACAGAGTACCTTGCTGACCCTCTTCAAGTGCAACCTTGATGAGTGGATG